>NC_050581.1:92898093-93158093 GCF_011100635.1 Trichosurus vulpecula | reverse complement strand
ATTGTCTTCCATTTTTTCGTTCCTTTGGTTCTGTTTTATAATATCTTGATTTCTCATCAAGTCACTAGCTTCCACTTGCTCGAATCTAATTTTTAAGGTAGTATTTTCTTCAGTGGTCTTTTGGACCTCCTTTTCCATTTGGCTAATTCTACCTTTCAAGGCATTCTTCTCCTCATTGGCTTTTTGGAGCTCTTTTGCCATTTGAGTTAGTCTATTTTGTAAGGTGTTGTTTTCTTCAGTATATTTTTTAGTATTTTTTTGGGTCTCCTTTAGCAAGTCATTGACTTGTTTGTCATGGTTTTTTCACATCCTTCTCATTTCTGTTCCCAATTTTTCCTCTACTTCTTTAACTTGCTTTTCCAACTCCTTTTTGAGCTCTTCCATGGCCTGAGACCAGTTTATGTTTTTCTTGGAGGCTTTTGTTGTAGGCTCTTTGACTTTGTTGACTTCTTCTGGCTGTGTGTTTTGGTCTTCTTTGTCACCAAAGAAAGATTCCAGAGTCTGAGACTGAATCTGGGTGCATTTTCACTGCCTGGCCATATTCCCAACCAACTAACTTGACCCTTCAGTTTTTCAGCGGGGTATGACTGTTTGTAGAGTTAAGACAACTATGTTCCAAGCCTGGGGGGATGTGCCAGCTCTGCCACACCAGCACTCCTCCTTCCCCAAGAACCCCCAACCCGGACTGGACTTAAACCTTCAGCAGGCTCTTCACTCCTGCTCTGATCCACCACTTAATTCCTCCCACCAGGTGGGCCTGGGGCCGGAAGCAACTGCAGCTGTAGTTCTGTAGCTGCCCCACCTCCTCTGCTCCCGGGGTGGTGGCTGAACCGGGAACTCCTTTATAAACTCTGTCCCCAGCAGGTTTTCCCACTAACCTTCTCTTTTGTCTTTGGTGTTTGTGGGTTGAGAAGTCTGGTAACTGCTGCAGCTCACTGATTCAGGGCACTAGGGCCTGATGTGCCTGGTTCCTGGTCTGGTTGGTCCGCCCTGCCCATGCTGGGCTCTGCTCTGCTCCGCTCCACTCCCAGCTCCGTGTGGGATAGACCTTACCCAGAGACCATCCAGGCTGTCCTGGGCTGGAGCCCTGCTTCCTTCTGTTATTTTGTGGGTTCTGCAGTTCTAGAATTGGTTTCAGAACCATTTTTTATAGGTTTTTGGAGGGGCTCGCAGGGAGCTCATGCTAGTCCCTGCTTTACAGCTGCCATCTTGGCTCTGCCCCCCAACCCATCAGAACTTTGACTGTCCCTGGAACACTTGGTTCTGACAGGTAAAGTTTTACTTTATTGTTACCAGAATTAAACCATTCGCAAGCCATGTTATTGTTTGCATATCCCCTCTCTTTTTAGCTCACTTTAACTGTCCATCTCCCAATTAGAATGCGATTTTCTTGAAGGCAAGAATGTCTCATTTGCTTGTGTTTGTATCCTCAGTTGACAGCACAATGCCCAGAATACAGTGTGTGATTCTTCTTCATGCATTCAACTATGGAAACTGGTACTTCTCTATTTCTTAGGAGCCAAACTTTTTCTCAGTCACACAGTTTACACAACAGTATCCTTTCAAACTCTCTGTGAAACAGATAATGCAAATGTTATTATCCCCATTTTAGGAATCTGAGTTCAGAAGCCCTAACAGGTTAATTATGCCTTGCCACAATCCTATAGTATCAGTTTCACAACTTGAAATCACATCCACAACTATAAGAGTTGTATTCTTAACACTTTATCTTGTATCTCTTCAATACACCATGGGAAAATTTCATTATTTAGAGGTAAATCTAGGGACCTTGTTCACCAAAACTTCTTTCTGTGTCAAGTAGTTCTTTTCAAGTGATTCAAGCAGAAAGAAGCTAAAAGCAATAGGACTTCCCTGTCCTATATGACATTCTATTAGTTTCAAATCAGTGCTTGTTTCATGATCTTGAAACATAGTGAGTGAAGAGGATGGTTAGGGCTTGATGGAACACTTTAAAGATACCATGATACAATCTGACAAAAGTATTTTGCCAGAAAAAAAGAGCTCTCAGAAATTTCTTTTTTCAACACAAGCTACTAAGTCAGTTAGCCTTCACCAATATGTGGTCTCCAGATAGAGAAACTATACTCATGGCTTTGAGTCATCAAATCACACCTCAATATATTTGCAACTGTACTTGGAAGTTCATTAAAAATGAACTGGACAGGACCTCAGATGCCATCTAGTGCAAAGACTTCATTTTAGGATGAGGAAGCTGAGGCCCATAGAGGTTAAATACCTTGCCACAGGTCACACAGGTAGTAAGCATCAGAGGTAGGATTTGAACATCAGAGTAAGGGCTCTTTCTTCTGTATCACTCAAGAAAGAAAGAGGAATGGGAACAGTAATTTAATTTCCACGTTATGCCCTGGGACAAATGTGAAGGTGCTGATTGGAGGGTAGGAGGGATTACTGGGAGTTAGAAGGAAATAGGCACATAGGGGTGGTAGGGATCCAAGAGTTATGGAACCAATCCAGAATGTGGCAATGACAATAGTAGCAGCCAGGTCATCCACTGATGAGCCAGCATTGAAGTGTACCTAAGCCAAGTAGAGTATAGGAGCTGTATTGCCCAGATAAATGGATAACACAGGACTAGAGCTGGATGGCTGCAGATACTTCCTTAACTGGAATCTCAATTTCACTCTCACTCCTGCCACTTCCCTTATTGTCACTATCAGCTTGTTTATAGGAGGCCAGGATCTGAACCTTCTGGGGTTGGGGAAAGATATTGCTCTTTCCACCTTTCCCATTACTTCTTCCTGGGGTTTGAGTCCCATTTCTCTTCTTTACATATTGTAATAAATGTGGTTTTATCCAGTTGTTTATTAGAAATTTATTCCTTGAAAAGGAGTAGTGAGACAAATGAAAAGGTTGAAAGACAGAATTCTGGGGTAATTAATGACCAATTTATTGACAAGGAGCTGATAATCAATAAATTGATGGTCAGTGGTTTCTCTTGGTTACCTAAGACACTGAATGCCATAAAGGTGGTTTTTGTTTTTTTGGGTTTTTTTTTTGACGGGGAATGCCCCTGACTTATTGGTGAAAAATTAATGAGGGGGTGGGCATATTAACAAGGAGATAGACTAAAAGTCCACAGCTCTTCCTGCTGAGAATGTGCTTGGTCATGAGACTCAGCTGTCTCCAGAAAGCTAAACAAAGGAATCCATCTCTACACAGAACGCTCTGGTTGGTTCTCTCCTTCATGATCTGGGTTACCTTAAACTCCAGTGGAGGAATAGAATGACATGGGCTTAATGCTTTGGGGCTAGAATTTACCTAGATTAGATTCTTTTTACACTCTGAATAGAAGTAAAGACTCCTAGTTGGGTGGGGTCCCCTCAAGCCCATTATTGCTAAGCATGTTCCCAGGGAAGTTTTGGGACAATCTCATCTATCAGTAATGTTCTTCAGGGACTGACTGACTTACAGGGACTGGTCCCTGAATGAGGAAATAATGAGAAAAAATTTTAATCTAATTTAGTATTAAGTTCTTACTTTGTTCAAGGTGCTGTTAAGTATAGTAGATAGAAAAACAAAATACAAACAAGCCCTTCCTTCAAGAAGTTTATATTCATCCAAGAGGATACACTTATGCAAATGCAGGTGCACATAAAAGATATGCCTAATAAATACCAGGCCATTGGGTGTAAAGGAGTTAGCCCCTGAAAAAGAGATAAGGAAAGCAATCAAGTATAAGACAGAACTATAGTACTGAAAAAAATGCAAAGGTATGGAGGGAAAGTATTCCAGACGAGGGGGTCAGACAACACAAAGGAATGGAGAAAGAGAATGGAGTGTCCTTGTTGAGGAACTACAATTAAGCCAGTATATCTGAACTGCAGCATGAGGGGAGCAAACACGTAAATAGACTTTAAAAAACAGGAGGAAATGAACTACCGTAAGTTTAAAAGCTACCAAGTTTATCTGGGTGAGCCAAAATATGATCCTTATCAGGGTTATTAGTAAGAAGAATTTCTAATAGTTTTAATCAGGCCAGTTGTAAATAGTGAAAGGCATAAATGCTTCAGCCAACACTCAGGTTACATTGAAGTAGCCTATTTCCTTTTTAAAAAAATATTTATTTAAATTTTGAGTTCCACATTATTCCTACCTCCAGTGCCTTCCCCAAGCACTGATAAAGCAGGCAATATGATATAAATTATACACATGAAATCATGTAAAATATATTTCCATATTAGTCGTGTTGCAGAAAAAATATAGATAAAGAAAGAAAATGAAAAAGTATACTTCAATTTGCACTCATAGTTCCTCTGCTCACTCTCTGGAGGTATATGGCATTTCTCATTGAGAGTTTTTTTGGTATTGTCTTATTTCATTGTATTGATCAGAGCAGCTGAGTCTTTCACAGTTGATTATACTTATAGTATTGCTGTTACTATATAAAATAAGTTTCTGTTCATTTTGCATCAGTGCTTATAGGCCATTGAAGAGCATTCCCTTAATTTCCAAATCTTTGTCACCACTAAAAGAGCTGCTATAAACAATTTTGTATATACAGGCTCTTTTCCTTTTTCCTTGATCTCTTTGGAATATAGATCTAGTAGTGGTATTGGAGAGTCAAAGAGTATGGACAGTTTTGGGGGGCGGAGCCAAGATGGCAGCTGGAAAACAGGGACTTGCATGAGCTCCCCACCTAGGTCCCTCCAAACACCTATAAAAATGGCTCTGAACAAATTCTAGAATTGCAGAACCCACAAAATAGCAGAGGAAAGCAGGGATTCAGCCCAGGACAGCATGGATGGTTGCAGGGTAAGGTCTATCATGCATGGAACTGGGAGCAGAGGGGGGCAGAGTCCAGCGTGGGCTGTGCTCAGACTAACCAGACATGGAGCCAGGTGCAACAGGCCCTAGCACCCTCAATCAGTGAGCTGTGGCAGTTACCACACTTCTCAGCCCACAAACACCAAAGACAACAGAGAAGGTTAGTGGGAAAATCTGCGGGGACAGAGTGAAAGGAGTGCTCAGTTCAGCCATGGCCCCAGGGGCAGAGGAAGTGGTACAGCTACAGAACTACAGCTGCAGTTGCTTCTGGCCCCAGGCCCATCTGGTGGGAGGAATTAAGTGGTGGCTCAGAGCAGGAGTGCAGAGCCTGCTTAAGATCTGAGTCAAGTCCAGGTTGGTGGTTCTTGGGGGAGGAGGAGTACTGGTGTGGCAGAGCTTGCTGTGAGAAATAGCTCTGAAAACAACAGTGCAACCCCTCAAGCTTGGAACAAAGTGCTCTCTACTCTACAAGCAGTCATACCACAACAAAAGGTCAAGGGTCAAGTAGTTGGCTGGGAACACGACCAGGCAGTGAAAATGGACTGAGATTCAGATTCACACTTTGGAATCTTTCTTTGGTGACAAAGAAGACCAAAACATACAGCCAGAAGAAGTCAACAAAGTCAATGAGCCCACATCAAAAGCCTCCAAGAAAAACATGAACTGGTCTCAGGCCATGGAAGAGCTCAAAAAGGAGTTGGAAAAGCAAGTTAGAGAAGTAGAGGAAAAATTGGGAAGAGAAATGAGAAGGATGTGAAAAAACCATGACAAACAAGTCAATGACTTGCTAAAGGAGACCCAAAAAAATACTGAAGAAAACAACACCTTTAAAAATAGACTAACTCAAATGGCAAAAGAGCTCCAAAAAGCCAATGAGGAGAAGAATGCCTTGAAAGGTAGAATTAGCCAAATGGAAAAGGAGGTCCAACGGACCACTGAAGAAAATACTACCTTAAAAATTAGATTCGAGCAAGTGGAAGCTAGTGAGTTTATGAGAAATCAAGATATTATAAAACAGAACCAAAGGAATGAACAAATGGAAGACTGTGAAATATCCCATTGGAAAAACCACTGACCTGGAAAATAGATCCAGGAGAGATAATTTAAAAATTATTGGACTACCTGAAAGCCATGATCAAAAAAAGAGCC
Organism: Trichosurus vulpecula; assembly: GCF_011100635.1. Lineage (NCBI taxonomy): Eukaryota > Metazoa > Chordata > Mammalia > Diprotodontia > Phalangeridae > Trichosurus > Trichosurus vulpecula. The sequence goes on along the minus strand of NC_050581.1, from coordinate 93,152,138 downwards.
TAGATATCATCTTTCAAGAAATTATCAAGGAGAACTGCCCTGATATTCTAGAGCCACAGGGCAAAATAGAAATTGAAAGAATCCACAGATCACCTCCTGAAAAAGGTGCCCAAAAGAAAACTCCTAGGAATATTGTTGCCAAATTCCACAGCTCCCAGATCAAGAAGAAAACACTACAAGTAGCCAGAAAGAAACCATTTGAGTACTGTGGAAACTCGATCAGGATAACACAAGATCTAGCAGCTTCTACATTAAGTCATAGAAGGGCTTGGAATATGGTATTCAGGAGGTCAATGGAGCTAGGATTAAAACCAAGAATCACCTACCCACCAAAACAGAGTATCGTGCTCCAAGGCAAAATATGGATTTTCAATAAAATAGAGGACTTTCAAGCTTTATCAGTGAAAAGATCAGAGCTGAATACAAAATTTGACTTTCAAACACAAGAATCAAGAGAAGCATGAAAAGGTAAACAAGAAAGAGAAATCATAAGGGACTTACTAAAGTGGAACTGTTTTGTTTACATTCCTATGTGGAAAGATGATGTGTATAATTCATGAGGCCCCAGTATTAGGGTAGCTGAAGGGAATATACATATATAGAGAGACAGAGGGCATAGGGTGAGTTGAATATGAAGGGATGATATCTAAAATAAATCAAATTAAGGGATGAGAGAGGAATATATTGAGAGAGGGGGAAAGGAAGAGATAGAATGGGGTAAATTATCTCACATAAAAACAGCAAGAAAAAGCAGTTCTGTATGAAGGGAAAAGGGGGAAGGTGAAGGGTAATGAATGAATCTTGGTCTCATCGGAACTGACCTGAGGAAGGAGTAACATACACACTCAATTGGGTATCTTACGCCACAGGAAAAAAGGAGGAAGGAGATAAAAAAAGGGGGATAATAGAAGGGAGGGCAGATATGGGGAGGAAGTAATGAAAAACCAACACTTTTGAAAAGGGACAGGGTCAAGTGAGAAAATTGAATAAAGGGGGATAGGATAGGAAGGAGCAAAATATAGTTAGTCTTTCACAACATGAGTATTGTGGAAGGATTTTTCGTAATGATGCACATGTGGCCTATGTGGAATTGCTTGCCTTTTTTACTTTAGCTAAAGCATGAGATTCTTCTCCAGCCTCTAATTTTAACTCTGTGTTTGTGTCTTTCTATTTGAAATGTATCACCTGTAAACAACATATTGTTAGATTTTGGTTTCTAATACGTTTTCCTATCTTTTTATCTTTTATATGTGAATTCATCCCATTCGCATTCACAGTAATGATTACTAACTTCGGAATTTCTCCATTGTATTTTCTTCACTCTTTTTTCCCAGTCCCTCCTCAAAAGCCTCCTTTGGTTCTGATCACTACCTCCATTTTAACATCCTCTATTTTTAATTCATCCTCCATTTTAACACACACATCTCCTTTCTATTATTCCTTTCCCCTCCTCCATCTTTGTTGGATGAGATACACCTCTATACTCAAGTGTGTGTGTGTGTGTGTGTGAGTGTGTGTGTGTGTGTGCAGTTTTCCCTCTTTTAACCAATTCTGATGAGATTGAAATTCAAGCATTGTCTACCCCTCAATTTTCTACTCTACTATAAAGGCAATTGAACACCTCTTTTATGTGAGATAATTTTCCCCACTCAACCCCTCTTTTTCCCCTTTCCCAGTGCATTCCTCTTTCTCCTCCTTTGAATTTTTTTTTAATCATCCCATCATTGTCAATTCACACTCAAGCTTTCTGGCTATGTATGCTCCTTCTTTGCTGTTCAGTCATTCAGTCATGTCCAGCTCTCCATGATCCTGTGGACCATTCTATCCATGAGGTTTTTTGACAAAAAATACTGAGGTGGTTTGCCATTTCCTTCTCTATTGGATTAAAACAAAAAGAGTTTAAGTGAATTTCCCAGGGTCACACAGCTAGTTAATGTCTGAAGCCAAATCTGACCTCAGGTCTTCCAGACTGCAGACCTAGCACTCTATCCACTGGGCCATCTGGTTGCCTCTATACTCCTTCTAATCTCCCTAATAATGATAGAGTACTCAAAAGTTATAAATATCAGCTTCTTATATAGGAATACATAAAGTTTAACTTTATAGAAACCCTTATTTCTCTTTCCTTTTTCTTTTAATATTTCTCTTTATTCTTGTATTTGAAATTTAAAATATCTGTTCATCTCTAATCTTTTCATCAGGTTAGCTTGAAAAATTCTTTATTTCATTAAATATTAATTTCCCTACTGAAGGATTCCACTCAGTTTTTCTAGGTAGGTGATTCTTGGTTGTAATACTAGTGTTTTTGCCTTCCAGAATATCATATTCCAAGCCCTCAGATACTTTAAGGTAGAAGCTGATAATTCTTGTGTTATCCTGATTATGACTCAATGATATTTGAAATGTTTCTTTCTGGCTGCTTGCATTATTTTTCTCCTTGATCTGGGAGCTCTAGAATTTGGCTATGATATTCCTGGGAGTTTTCATTTTATGATCTCTTTCCAGAGCTGATTTGTGAATTCTTTCAATTTCTATTTTACCATCTCAATGTAAGATATTGGGGGCAATTTTTCATTTTAATTTTATGAATATATGTCTCTAGGCCTTTCTGTTGATCATGGCTTTCAGGAACCCAATCATTATTAAATTATCTCTCCTTCATATAGTTCATGTGAGTTGTGTTTTTGATGAGATAGTTCACATTTTCTTCTATTTTTTAATTCTTTTGATTTTTTATTGTTTTTTTTTGATGTCTCATGGAATCGTTAGCTTCCACTTGCCTAATTCTAATGATTTAGGAATTATTTTCTTCAGTAAGCCTTTGTACATCTTTTTCCATTTGGCCAATTCTGCTTTTTAAAGAGTTTTCCACAGAATTTTTGCACCTTTTTTTCTTAACCACTTGGCCAATACTGTTTTTGCTGTGTTATTTTCTTCAGTATTTTTGTACCTCTTACTAAGCTGTGAATTCTTGTTTCATAACTGTGACCCATAGCTGCCTGTTTAAAATTAGAGTTGCCAAACAGTGCCTGGTCCTGAGCCCATTGTTAGCTTAGAGTCCCTTGCAATATATCCCTGGCCGGTTGTCCAATCCCTTTACTGTCACTGGGCTGCAGGCTCTGAAAGGTGCTGCTGTTGCTTCTAATATTCCAACAGTCTCCTAGGCATACTGCTGGAGTTATTTCTGGATGTTCTAGTTTGCCTCTAGCCCACTGTCATAGACCTCTCCTACAAGCCAAATAAGATGTTTTGAGCTGAAAAAAAGTCTTACCCTAACCTATTGTTTGAGGCAATTTCAAGTATTTGCTCAGTAGAGATCGAGACCATTCAAGAGCCAGTTCAGCATTGTGCTGGATCCAGCAGCGATTGGCTCATAAGAGACTATTACTAAATTTACAATATGAGTATTATACTTTGGAAATTGTAAAATGGTTATAGATCTAATGCTGTAAAATCTATTATTTTGTTTATTTTATGCATTTAAAAATTTGTTGGAGGAAATGTTTATGTTTCTTCAACTTAAAAGTCTATCATTTGTACATTTCATGGGGGAGGGGAGAGCCAATTTTTAAATATTTGTGAGTACAATCCTACATCTCCAACACAAAACCTTCTCTGCTCTCCATAGAGGTGGGTGTTTCTTTAACCAACACCAACCACCCCCCCCCCAAAAAAAAACTACTTTGTATTTACTTCTCAAATACTTAGTATCATAGATTTAGAATGGAATAGAACTTCAATGCCATAACTCCCTTATTTGACAAATGTGGGGACTGTGGCTCTGAGAGAAGTGACTTGCCAAAGGTTACATAGTAGCCTACACAGTGCCTGAGGCAGGATTTGAACTCCAATCTTCCTGACTCCAAGACCAACATTCATTCCATTATGCCATCTATCTCCCTTTAATTATTAATACACAAGTAATTCCTTCCCACCCGTAGAATATAAGCTCCTTGAGGACAGAGAATATTTTCATTTTTGTCTTTGTATCCTTAGTGCATAGTACAGTACCTAATACAAATTAAATACTTAGTACTTAATAAGATGAACTGAAATTAAAACACAGATCTTCTAATTCCAAGTCCATCTAGTGTTCTTTCCTCTATGCACACACACACACACACAACTTTTTTTGGAGGCAAATAGAGTTAAGTGACTTGCCCAAGGTCACACAGCTAGTAAGAGTCTGAGGCCAGATTTCAACTCAGGTCCTCTTGACTCCAGGGCTGGTGCTTTATCAACTGCACCACCTAGATGTTCTCTCCCCCACAACATACATACACACACACAGATGGATTTTCTAATGAAAACTCAAACATTACACACTTTAGGTGGAGTGAGAGTTGGAGAAAGGAAAGGAAAGAGCAGTGATGGCATCAGAATGCAGACTCCAGTATCCTTCCAGAGCTACTTTTTCAAAAGTTGTTTCTTTTTTTGCATTCTTTCATTATCACTTCTCTTCTAAGTGCATGCTTAAGTATTAACTGCACTTGCCACCAAGTATACTTCATGAGTAGGCCACAAGAACAGATTTAAAACTAATGAGATGTCTTATAGGACAGGGAAACCAGATTACTTTTTATCTTTTTTTCTGCTTGAGTCATTCGAGGAGGACTGCTCAACACATACAGAAGTAATGAAAACAATCACGGTGAGAAACTCCTTGAATAATGAAACAATGCTGTGTCTTGCTGAGAAGGCAGTGTAGTGCAGATAGGGATAAGTCAACTGATCTTAGAGTTAAAAGGCTTTGGTTTGAGTACCAGTTCTGACACTTGGGACTACGGGCAAATGATCTCTGGGACTCTATAGGGAGGAAGGTGAAAGGAATAAGTATTTATTTAGTGCATACTACACTCTACTAAATGCTTTGCAATATGATCTCATTTCCTGGGCAATAATTTAGATATAATAAAAATTGTACTTTTGAAACATACTGACTAGGTGATCGTAGGAAAGTCACTTGATATTGTAGTGCCAGAATTAACTATTGTAAAGGAGGTGATATTTTGAATTGATAAAAGAATATCCTTACTAGAAACTCCTTTATATTGAAGAAATGACAGGTTTGAGTCAAAACTAACAGAACAAACAAATCAACCAATGCTTGCTTTAGCTATGGCGGGGGGGTGGGGGATGTTGTGAGGAATGCTTATTTTAAAATGTAGAGTGCTTTAGAAATGCAAACTATCATTTCCCCACAATTTTCATAAGATTTAGAGATGGGAAAAGACCATACAAGTCATCTGGTCCAATTTGTTCATTTTATAGATGGGGAAACTAAGGTACAAAAAGCTAGCTGACTTTTTTTTTCCAAGCTAAGTAGCAGGGCCAGAATTTGAAGCCAAAAAAGTAGTTCTTCTATTATATCATACTGGCTCAGGGATGGCAGATCTTGGCCAGAAGAAGTGAGAAATAATCTTGGGAAAGCAGTTGCCTAACCTTAATTTTAAGACATAGGATGGACACCAGGATTAGGGTGAAGTTAATCAACACTGATTCACTGATTACTGTCTTGTGGCCCAAGACACAGATCTAAGTCAAAAGGTCAAAGGTTACCTCTGAAACAATAACATCATTGTTGGATGAGTCTCTGTGTTGGCAGAGACAGTTGAATTGCAATTATCTTTAGCATTATTATTATTACTCACATCCTTATTTGAAATACAGGTGATGAGCCCCAAAAAGGGAGAGTACCTGATTTAGCACATTATCACTGGAACTCTAGTATCTGATAAAATACCTGTGAAAACTATTCAAAGAAGGGGAGTGTTCTGGTTTCACTGCTAACACTAAATTTCCTGAGCTGAACTTTCTCTACTTTGTATTCACAATATGGAATCACGACTGCACCTTGTATCAGTAGGGCAGAACTCGTGACTTCAAAGATAACCTTGAATATGCCTGAATGGTCCAGAATTGCAGCATATAAGGAATTCTCTAAGTAGAAGGCAGAGGAGTTAAAGCATTTATTGAAACTCAAAAGTAGCAGACCCAAGGACCAGTGTCCCCAATTCAACATCCTGGCAAGGACCTACCAAGAGCAGTATGCCCATCTCACAGTAGTGACCAGGAGGCCACAGAAAAACATTATGGCAGTAAGCCAAGCCATACTGGTGCTTCCCCCCTGCCCCCACCCAGTACCAGGGCCCTCCAGCAAGACCACTCACTGGCCTCAAGCCCCTGCTCAGCACTCTCCGGTCTCCACAAGGGTCAGTCCTGCTTTTTTGTAGCACCTGTCACCGTTGCCGCCACTTCTGCCACAATCTCCAAGCTGTGTTCCAGCTAGCTACCTGCTTTCTCTCTCCTTCAGCTCTTAACTGCTCTCACCAACTGCCTTTTAGCTCTGCTCCAATGATTCAGCAAGCTCCTCCCACCACAGACTTCCATTGGCTCCAGTCCTAGCCACTCCCCCCAGGACCCTGAGAGCCCCGCCCTCGAAGCCCACTCAAATGGTCAGGGAAGATCTTCCCATGCACGCACCTTCATGGCTTTTCTGTAATTCTTATTATGTGATTACCTTGTTCTCTGATGTGACAGTATGGGAGAGTGGAGGGAGATGGCTCCAGAGCCATAAAAACCTAAGTTCAAGTCTTACCTCTGACAATAAACTTGTGCTGTCACCCTGGGCAAGTCACTGAAACTCTCACTGTACCTAGCAACTCTCTAGGATTATAAATTGCCAAACTTGGGTTGATCTGCAGTGCATGAAGGAGTTCCTTACCAGGAGCTCCCTAGTCATCAGATTTGAACTGAAACAAAAAAAAAAATCTGCCACACAAAAACTCTTTTTTTTCCCTTTAAATGTCTAAACTCCACATTTGCCACCAAATACTTAGTCTTCTATTTTATTGAGAAAATTGAGGCCAACCATTATGTGCTCCCTCAATACAGACATGCATATACATGTGCTTGTGTATATATACACATCTCAGAGTCTCCAAAAGTCTTAGTTGAACTTTAAGCTTAATTTTGTTTTAAATGAAAAGGCAGGCATGCTCATCATATTCCTATAAAAGCCTTCCTTCATCTTTTCTGCACTATCTAGAGACCATGCTTCTCTTCTCCTTATACCAACATTTCTTGAAAAAAAATATGATATCTATACTTCTTTTTTAAAAGTTAATTTATTTTTAATATTTTTTTAAAAAAATTGAGTGCTGAATTCTCTCTCTCCCTTCAGTCCTTCCTTTACACATTGAGAAGACAAGTAATATATACCAATAATACATGCGAATTAAGGTAGCCAGGAGAAATATCAACAATCTTTGACATGTAGACAATACCACTCTGATGGCAGAAAAGCGAGAAGCCACTTGATGAGTGTGAAAGAGAAAAGTGTAAAAGCCGATTTGAAGCTTAACATTAAAAAAAAAAGCTAAGATAATGGCAACTGGCCCCCTCACTTCCTGGCAAATAGAGGGAGAAGAAATGGAAGCAGTGTCAGATTTTATATTATTGGGCTCAAAAATCACTACAAACAACAACTGGAGGCATGAAATTAAGACACTTTCCCCTTGGAAGAAAAGCTATGGAAAATATGGATAATGTACTAAAAATGAGAGACAAATCTTTGCTGACATAGACCCACATAGTTAAAGCTATGGTTTTTCCAGTAGCAATGTATGACTCTGAGAGTTGGACTATAAGGAAAGCTGAGTGCCACAGAGTAAATGCTTTCAAAATGTGGTGCTGGAGAAAACTTTTGAGTCACTTGGACAGCAAGGAGATCAAATCAGTCAACAGCTAAAGAAATCAGTTCAGACTATTCACTAGAAGCACAAATACTGAAACTGATGCTTAAATACTTTGGCCACATAATGAGAAGACAAGATTCATTGGAAAAGACTCTGGATGTTGGGAAAGATTGATGGCAAAATGAAAAGGGGACAGCAGAGAATGAGACAGTGTCCTGGAAGAAATGAACATGAACTTAGACAGACTTTAGGAGACAGTGGAGGACAGAAAGGTCTGGTGTACTATGGCTTATGGGGTCACAAAGAGTCAGACACAAGTAATTAATGGAACAATAATAATACATGTGAAATAATGCAAAATGTAATTCTATATTAGTCATGTTTCCAGAAAAAACAAGAAAATAAAGTGAAAAAATAAAATTTTAATTTGCAGTCAGACTTTTTCAATTCTTTCTCTAGAGATGGATAACATTTTTCATGATAAGTCCTTTAAATTGTCTGGGATCTAAATATTGATCAGAGTAGCTAAGTCTTTCGTGGTTGATCTTCATTACAATATTATTGTTACTCCGTAAAATATTCTGGTTCTGCTCACTTAACTTTGCATCAGTTCATATAAGTATTCCCAGGATTTTCTGGAATCATGTCCCTTGTCTTTTCATATAACTCAATGTATTCCATCACAATTATATGACACAACTTGTTCAGCCACTGATAGGCATCCCCTACATTTGCAAATCTTTGCCACCACAAAAAGAACTGCTATGAATATTTTTTATACAAACAGGCCCTTTGCCTTTTTCTTTGGTCTCTTTGAGATAAAGACCTAATAGTGGTATTGCTGGATCTAAGGGTATGAAGAGATTATAGGCTTTGAGGCACAGTTCCAAATGATTCTCTAGAATGGAGACCTCCACTTCACCACACATTCAGTCCTAAACCTCTTGCAATCTCATTTCTGATCTCACTGAAATTATGCTCTCAGAGGACAGTAATGATTTTCTAAACACCAAATCCAATTGTATTTTGACAGTCTCATCCTTCTTGGCATCTCTGTACTACACTGTTACACACTGTTAACCACATTCGTTCCTCCTCTATATTTTTTTTTCCTCATAGCTACACTTATAGGTAGGTAGGTTCTCTTACTTCATACCTGCTCAATCAATCTACCTTTTCTGAGCTGTCCCATGGTGGGTAAACCAAGGTTCTACTCTCATCATCCAATGAACATTTTATAGCAAGTCCCTCTTTTCATGATTTTCTTCTTACCTATCTGACCACTACAGTGGTAAAAAAAAAAAGCCTTTTTTTAGCATTAACTAAAATGCAGCTGTTCTCTAAATTAATTTTGTTTGTTTCTTTGTTTCTATAGAGACCTATTCATTTCTAACAAATTCCAAATTAAATACTGCATCACCAGTGTTTCCTGAGGTTTCTCTGAATGTTTTACCATAGTCTATTTCAGAGCTTTAGACTGATCAATGCATTGCATAAAAGAGAAATAACTACTTCCCTCTGTTCATCTTAGTGACAACACACTCACACACACACACACACACACACACTCACACGGACAATGACATTTCCGTGACTCATCTTATTAAATTACATTTGGGGATGTTTCATGAAGAAACAGTATGGCTGACCTAAAGCTTTTAATTTGATTCATTAGATGACAGCATTATTTGGCAGCAGATTCATTTAAGCACATACAGACATTACAAAACCAGTTAGTTTTAAAAATGAGTTGGTCTGAAATTTTTACTGTGATTACTTTTTCACACAAGCAGTGATTAAAAATAGATATTTCTACAAATAGGAGTATATGTTGCTTTAAAAGTAACTAACTGCCTCCTTATACTCTTTGTCAGAGTCCCCCACAGAAACAAAGTGCTATTTTTTTTTTTCTTGGAAAGTTATTTCCACCGATCTCCATCCAGCTTGTCTAATGCAAATTGACTTTATTTTTCCTGCCCTTTACCCAGCAGGGTCCAGGGTCATGTGCTCACCTCCTGAAACATCAGAGTAGTTTAAGTAGGTTTCCTCTAAGGACAAGACCTAGCTCTTCTGCCAAAGGCAAAACAAAAACCAAAAAGAAACCTAACAACTTAGAAGAGTTGAGCCATATTGTTCTGTCTACTTCTTTCCTGTAAATTTAGTAAAGTTGAAGGCAATTGATCTTTTGATATAATATAGAAATAAAAGTGGAGTAACTATGAATATTTCCAGATAACCATTATATTGGTTTGCATTTCATCATCAGCTCCTGAATATAAAAATACATGTTTCATCATATAACATGTATATGTGTCTAATATGTATATATGCACATAATATATACATTCATAATGCAGATATGTATATTTAAACATGTATGCATCTATACATGTGTACATATGTAGGTGTACATAAAATATGTATTTAGGTATGTAAAACTAGTACGCAGGTACATGTGTATATACATAATATATGCATGTCATAGATAGCATATATTACAAGTGAAAAAGTACATTACATAGTAATTTTCTGAAGAATTTACACATATTAACTTGTGAAGAATTTTTATCTCCCCTTTCTGTTCATACTTTCTACTTCTTTAGAGGATTACAGTCATTTGACAAAGATACTGTGGCCATATTAAAAGGAGAACAAAGAATGTATAATGGACGAATTAAATTTCTAAACTAATAGGGAAAAAGCATTAATTGAGATTACAAAGGAGAGTTAAAAACATTACTTTTTCAATATTGAAATAATATTTTTTTTCAAAATGGTCAAATTTAAAAGGAGTATATAAAACTAGGCATTTGTATGACTTTCATAACAAATATGGAAGGCACTAGTACTAATTTGGAGTGGGAAATTCTCATAGAAGTAAGGGTGGGAAGCTTGGAGATGAAGATGAGCAGGGGGAGAGGAGAGGGGAGGGGAGGGGATGGGGAGGGGATGAGGAGGAGGAGGAGGAGGAAGAGGAGGAGGAGGAGGAAAGAGAGAGAGAGAGAGAGAGAGAGAGAGAGAGAGAGAGAGAGACAGAGAGACAGAGAGAGAGAGACAGAGAGAGAGACAGAGAGAGTTAGATTAGTTAGTTAGTTAGTTAGTTCCAGGACATGGGGAAACAGAAAATGAAAATGGCATTAATCATCTTTGACTCCTTTCTCTCTCACATCCTCATCTATCTATCTATCTATCTATCTATCTATCTATCTATCTATCTATCTATCTGTCTAAATGCATCTATACATATGCACATATGTAGGTATACATAAAATATGTATAAGGTATGTATAACTAGGTACACAGGTGTGTGTATATATATGTATATAATACAATACATAACATTTATATTATGAGTAAAAAGTACATTACATAGATACTGATATAGATATAGATAGTATGAAAAGAGTGACAGGCAAAATGGTAGTACCATGCAAAAAGATAGGGAAGTTGGGAATAGGGGAGAGTATTGAGGCAAAAGAAAATAAGTTCAGTTTTGGATACATTGAGTTTGTGATGTCTATGAGACATCCAGTTGTGGATGTGAAACTGGAGGATAGGAGAAAGGCTAGGACTGGTTATATACATCTGAACATTATCTACATAGTAACGATAGTTGAATCCATGGAAGCTGATGAGATCCCCAAATGAAAAAGTATAGAGAAAGGAGACATGAGGGCTGACAAAAGAGCCTTGAGGGATGCCCACCATTCATGGTCATTATCTGGATGAAGATCCAACAAAGGAGATTGAGAATGAGCAATCAGGCAAGTAGAAAAATGAGAAGAGTGTCACAAAAAATAGGGAGAAGAAGGTATCAAAGAGAAAAGGATGATTTACATTGTTAAAGGTCAGAAAGATCAGGAGGGATGAGGATTGATGAGAGGGAAACCAGTAGATTTAACAATTAAGTGACCATTGACAATTTTGGAGAGAGAATTTTTGGTTGAATTGTGAGGTCAGAAGCCAGACAACTGTCAATAGCTTTCTCAGGAAGTTAAGTTACAAAAGGGAGGAGAGAAGTAAATGATGGCTAGTGAGAATGGATGATAAAGTCAAGAGTTTTGGAGGTTGCAGGAAATATGAGTATGTTTCTAGGAAGTAGGGAAGTAACCAGTAGACAAAAAAAAAAAAAGATAAGTAACAGAGTCGGAATGACATAGGGGGCAATCTGTTGAAGAAGATGGAGTGCAATGTGACCACATGTACGTACAGAAAGATTTGTCTTGGCAAGGAGAAGGCTCAACTCGTCATGTGAGTCAGAGGTGAAAGAGGAAATGGAGTGAAGTTGGATGAGGAACAGGGAAGAATAGGGAGCTCTTTGTGAATGACTTCAAATTTTTCAGTAAAATAAGAGACAAAATGAGATTGTGGAGGTAAGGGAGCCACGAGAGGGTTGAGTAGGGATGATAGTTGGGAAATATTATTTTTCCGTGGGAAATGATGACTATATAGAAGATAAAGAAACATGGGAAGACATTTGAATTGAGACAAAACAAAATAAGCGAAACCAGGTAACAATATGTACAACAAATATCATGAAAGTAGAAAGAACAAAAACAATGCTCTGCAATTAAATTAACCCTGCTTAAAAAGAATAAATGAGAAAAATTCAGCTCCTTTGTTTACAGAAATAATAGGGATTATGGGAATGGAACATTGCATATACTGCCTGATTCAATCAATATATTGGGATTTTTTGCTGAATTAATTTTTCTTTCCTTTTAACTTTTTTGTTATAAAAATTGAATCTCTAGGAAGGAGGGAGTTAAGGAATATTTTTGGAAGTGAAGGTGATGTAAAACCAGAAGATACTAAAAATTAATGATATTATTGGGAGAAAGATGTTTTAAACAAAGTTTTAAGAATATACCCACCACATTACAACAAAGTCGCATAATAACTGAACATAGTGATAATTGATATAAGTATTCATTGTCTTTGGAGTCCAAGAATTTTCTCATAATATTAGGGTTGCTGAGGTGACTAAGGAAAGAATGAGAAATAGATTTTGTGATATCAACTTGAATATACTGAGACTTGGAAAATTAACCTCAGGTACATTGTCTAGACAATCCACTCTTCCCACTGATGCAGATTTCTACCCTGTAAAGGAAGAGACCATATGAACTTCTGCTACAAAAAAAAGAGACAACTCAACTATTATCACTTAAATGTGTTGTATAAAATAAATAAAAAGTTTCTCAAATGAGACAAATAATTTATTTCTTTAAAGGATGAATATACCTATAAAATTAAATGAAAATGTTGCTGTTCAGACAGCTGCGTCCAACTCTTCCTGACTGTATTTGGGGATTTTTTGGCAAAGACATTGGAGTGGTTTGCCATTTCCTCTCTAGCACATTTTAGAGACGAGGAAACTGAGGCAAATAGGGTTAAGTGACTCTCTCAGGGTCACAAAGCCAGCGTCTGAGCCCAGATTTGAAGTCAGATCTTTCTGACTCCAGACCTGGCACTCTATCCACTATGCTGCCTAGCTACCCAATTAAAATGTTAAGAAGTTCAATAATTTTGTCTGCCTATAGGTTTCACATTACAATGGAACTCACTAATAAAGAAAAGTCTAGAAATAATTCCTCTAATTTTCAAAATGGGAAGGGAATAAGGTAGAGGCTGAATGAGTTAATTTTCAAATCACCCAAATGTAAATATAATTTTATTTAATGTGTGATGAATAATTTTTATTGCCATAATAAGAAAATAGAATGTCAAGATGATTTGGGGACAAGGTAACCACTCTCGAAGAGCAACAATGATTTTAAAGTAGTTCAAAATTTAGAGGAGTTTGCATCTCTGAGACAAAAGACAAATATAATACCAGTATGCTCCTGACAACTGGACTCTTGCTCTTAAATAAATATTGTTGACAATATGGATCAAACAGAAAGAGTATAAAAACAAGTGCACTTATGCAGAGATCCTTGCAAAGACCTTGCAAAGGAGGGCAGTGTTAGCAATCTACCAGAAAGTTGGAGTGAATATATTTGTTGCTATGTGAATGTAGAAGCAACAAACTTTACAAGTGTGGAGGCCCCCCAAAAAAATCATGAGTCATTCCAAGAGATCTGATTAAGCTAGGGAAATAAATGTACTCTTCTCAAATGCATTAACTTTACTGGTTCTGCCAGTAAGGACTTCTGGTCCAGGGTCTGTCAATAATTATTACTTTTGTTTTCTTTGTTAACTTTTCTATTTATGTACGTGTGGGAGTATGTGTATATTTGTATGTTTTCATGCCTTCCCACCAGATTGTAACATTTTTGTAATCTGGAATAGGGAAAATAGTGCTATCTTATTTGTGTCCTATATACCTTTTAGCTATAAGATGCCTTAAATGATAGGATGCAGGATTTAATCTCTATTTGTTGGTCAAAGAGCAAGCAATAGTATTTAAGTAGATCAATGAAATGATGTAATACTATATCAGTATTACACGGGTCATTTTAAGGAAAGAACAAAACATTTCTGGAAGTACCTACTGTATAGAAGGCACCATGGCATTGCTGAGGGGTGCAAAACAAACAAAAAATGGCAATAATCTTTACTTTCATAGACCTTCAATTTTCTGAGATAGCTATATAAAACTGGATTAGAGAATGGAGAAACTGAAAGCAGGAGTTTAAATAGTATGAGGATGACAAAATGGTAAGTATCTGAGTAGGGTCATGAAAAGGATAAAGAGAGTTCTGGAGGGATGACTGAGTTAGGGATTGTATCTATACCTGACTACTGCTCATTACTTCCAAACAAGAAATACGTTGAGTAAAAGTGTAGAATGAAGAAGATGAAAAATGAGAGAATGAAGCAGAAGAGCAAGGAAATATGTCCACACCACGCAATTTCTAAAGAAAATAAATAAATGGATGGATACATACATGGTTGCAAGAATAATTTAATAAGTAAATGGAGACCATGTAAATAGCTCACTATTTCTAGCTGCACTTTGCATTCCCAGCTCGCTAAATGTCACATTGGGTCCCAGATCATCTAAAATAATAGATAGTATAATATCTTTTGTTTTTATTTATATCACCTCTGCTTGCAAATGTATTCACCTCCCTTCATCTTCCCACAGAGTCATTCCTTAACAAAAAAAGAATAAGAAAGGGAAAAGCATAGTTTAGGAAAATTATGTAATATATCAAAAAAAAAAACTCTATCATATTGTGATTCATACCCAAATTTTCTCATTTCTTCAAATAAGGGTGGATAATACTTTTTCATTTCTATTCACTGAAACCAAGATTGGTAGTTAAAATTTTGTAATATTCACTTTATGTTATTTTGCTATGGTTATTTTCATTTGTATTTTTTGTATATATTTTGTGCATATAATTACATTTTTGTTATGTATTTTTGTTCTTTTCCTTCACTTTGCATTAGTTCATGGAAGTCTTATGCTTTTCTATATTTAACAATAATTAAAACAAGGTCACTTATATTCCATTAAATTCATGCATCACTATTTATTTAGACATTATTTCCAGTTCCTTGCTATCAAAATGTGAATGATGGATTCAGAAATTTCCTTACCTTCCTTGTCAACTTCCTTTGGAATTCATTTATCTAATTGTTCTGTGTGAAAAGGAGCCTATTCCCTGTTCCATAGACAGAATTCATACACCACTAGAAGTGCCTTTGCCATAGAATGATATGGTTTTGTATCTGGCCATCAAATCCTCCTAACTTTCATATTTGCAATGTACTTCTACCATTTCGAGAATTATGAGGCCATCTCCTCTCCCTTACCAGCTACACAAAATGTTAAAAACTAATCTGATTCAGACCAACATATTGTTAATTCAGGTTTAATTTTGGAAGAAAATGAAGCACTTGTTCATCATTCAATAGCTAATAAAGGGAGATCTATCTATATATAGCACAGAAAATGTCTTCAATAAGGATACAGTAAATTCACATGGTGATAAATGTAGCCCTTATGGAAATGCTTCTAAGGGAAATGCTTCTGGTTGAAAGGATAAAATAACATGGATATTGGAGTCAGGATGACAGCCATATCTGAAGGATTCCGATCTGATTTGGGTGGGTCTTTTTTTGCCCTTAGCTAACCAGGAAGCCACCATCAATATGTCCAGATGCCACCAGGAAATTATTGTTAATGGAGATGTAGTCCTAGGGGAAATTTTGTGGACTTTTGGGGAAAAAAAAAACAAAAACTAGTTTAACCCATACTGAGAGGGAGGGAAAACTCTGGTAGATATTGGTCCTACTAATGCTTCTTTATAATGTTTAATAAATGTTTCACATTTCCTCTCCCTAAATGTTCTCAGCAATATAAAGGATATTCTCAATGTCTTTGTCACTAGCTCCAAGAGTCACTCCTAATACCAGTAGTTTGGCTTGGGATTCATTTCTAAAGCTTTGCACCAGCGCTTCAAAGATTTAACGTCTATTTTGTTTATTTTAGCTTAAATCATAATCACAATGTACACAGCAATATGACACCAATATTTAAGCACACAACCATGGAAAGTAATAAGCAGGCAATAGCTTTAACATTAAATTAGACACAGTGAAACAGAGATTTTGTTCAATACAGGATTTCCAGTAGGAACACCAAAAACAAAATAAAAAATAGAAAGAAGCTTCCTTCCATTAAAAAATCCATCTATATACTACTGTATGCAGGTTAAGTACACACACGTATATGTACATATGTGTGTGTATTCATTAAGTATTTATTAACTGCCTGTTATATGCCAGACACTGTACTAAGTGCTGAAATATACAAATAAGAAAAAAAAAGAGATGGTTCTTGCCTTCAAGAATCTCATAATCTAATAATGAAAGACAATGCACAAAAGGAAACTAGAATTCAGAGGAAGGGGACACCAGGAGGTACTCTGTACTGGGAGAATCTTGTGTCTTAGGGTTGAAACCAAGTGGAGCTGCTGATGGGAAGTAGAGTGAGCATGCATATACTGCATTTATCTATCTATCTATCTATGTATTTATATATCTATCTTAAAGAGATAGTACCTAAACATAGCAGTTAAGGGACCATTTTTTTTGCAGTAGCTAGAAGCAAGTGGGGTCAATTAAGAGCTGAGTGTGAGGCACAATATAAAAGGGGGTCCTGGGACAAATTCTAAAAGGTGGTAACATAAAAAACTATTGAGAAGAGATAACCCAAGATAATACATATCTCACGTGAATCAAATAAAAAAGCATTTATAATAGAAAGAAGATAGACAATAATAGAATGAAATCAGAAATGCATAGAAAATGAGATTAAAAATCCAATCAAGTTGAAATGGATAAAAGGAAGGGAGATTTTTCTTGAATACTTAGAAAAAAGAAAGCAATTATACATAACTAGATTAAAAGAAGGAACAATAAGAAATAAGCTAAGCAACACTAAAAAAGGGAAAAGGTAAGAAATGGGATGGAAAATTTGAGGAAAAGAGATGATAGCTAGTGAGAACAGAATTACCTTAAAGTTGGATAATCTAAAATAATTGAAAAGGACTGTTTTCTGAGAGGAAGAATTTAAAAAAAAGAAGGAAAATTTAGAAAAATACAAATTAAAAATTCAACTTTAATTGTTAATGGATTAAAGAATCTGGTAAATAGAAGAAAAAAGAGTGATGAATTAGAAAAGAAAATTAATTTCCATGATGTCTTGCTTACAAGAAACACATTGTAATGGTAATTAAGCTGGCATTTTTTTTTACTGTTTTCTCCTTTAGAATGCTAAAGTAATCAAGTGCTTTTGATTACCATATTTCCTCAAAAATAAGATGAACACTTTTTCAACAAATTTGAGGTCTAAAAACTGAGTGCATCTTATATAGTGGTTGTATATTTTTTTACTTGCATTTCCTGCCTTTTTCACCCCTGTTTTTGCGGTCATTGTTGTAGATTTTTTTTACTTGCATTTCCTGCTTTTTCACACTTGTCATTGTGCTCATTGTTTAACATTTATTACTGGTATATTCCGTTATGTTTTGCAATGTTCTGCCCAGAAATTATTCAGAAAAGATTTTTGTGCAGTGCTGAATTCAAGCTAAAAGTGATCCAGTTTGCAAAAGTGAATAGAAATCGTGCTTCTGAGCATAAGTTTGGTCCTCCTCCAACCGAGAAAACAATCCGAGACTGGTTTTGGGAAGACTGGTTTTGTCCTACTGAAAATGCCATGGCAAAAGGTCATGAGAGGCAAGTCAGCAAAATGGCTTAATTTAGAGAAGGAATCGAAGAAATGCATAGAAGAGCAAAGGGCAATTGGAATTCCAGTGTCCACAAAGATGGTTCAGAATGAGGCAAGAAGAATTGCTAATGAAAAAGAAGTAACTGATTTCAAAAGAGGACATAATTGGTGCTTCAGGTTCATGAAATGGAAAGTTCTAAGCATGCGTACATGCACCAGACTTGCCCAAAAGATACCTGAAAGCTATGAGCAGGTGAATAAAACTTGAGTTCAATAATTTTATGTAATACATTTTTTTTTTTCAAATTTTGGGCCTCAAAATTAAGGTGTCTCATACATGGGGAAATATGGTAAGTCTTGCTAGGTGCTAAGCCCCGGGCCCACACCTTTTTCCTGATTAGGTTTGAAGCCTTTGGGCCCTAAGAAGGGCATATAAACTCATATAAACTCAGAGGTTATCATTTTGTTTGGGCCTCTCACTCACTGAAAGGGTGTCATGTAATTTGGCCAGAAGAGACTCTGAGTAATAGCATCAGAGCCCCCTGGATTTGAAAGCCTGGATGTTGGGGCCTCTCTCTGTGATAACTATGGTGATTTGGTCAGACAGATAAGAGGCCTGTTTGGTGATAACTGTGCGTGTTTGTTCTGTTTATATTGTCTCTGTAATTTCTGTTTGTATTTCTTCTGAAGTTCAGGGTGCTGGTTTTTTGCCCTGAACTAAGTGAATGATATATATATATATATATATATATATATATGCATATATATATATATATATATATATGTATATATATATATATATATATATATATGTTTGATTAAAGTGAGATTGTAACCTTTCAAAGTTGCTTTCCTTAGAAAAGCAGATCAAAGAACCTGTGCTGTCAGCCCTTCTGTGTGCTGGTGTTGTTGGTCCTATATAGCCACAGTAGCAGAAAGCAGCATTGTTGTTACACACATCTTAAAACAAATACATAGTCAGAATAAAACTGAGAGGCTGCAAGAAAATTTACAATGTCTGAAGTGAATCAAAAAAGCCAGGAGTTGACATGATAGAAGCATTGACCCATGGTAAGATTTATCCATGTCCTTGACTGTATCCTTGGTATTTACTAATTTTTGTATTCCTCGTTATTTTTTATCTATTTGTCATGAAATCTCTCACAGTCTCTGCCCTCTTAGTCTTCTGGATATCAGTTGTACTCAGAGGTTTTAATTCACCTTCTCCTGAGACTGGTTGACTGGTCTCTCTAACTACTAAATTACTACAGGTTATCTCCATTTTAAAGTCTTCTCCCTTTTGAGGATATCTATCTTTTCTGATGGGAGCATTCTTTTTTTTAATTAGATTTTTTATTTTTAATTTACAACACTTAGTTTTACATGTTCTTGACTTTCAAATTTTCTTCCCTTCCCTCCCCTCCCCAGTGCCCCCCTCCAAGATGGCATGCAGTCAGATACAGATTCTACACAAACCTTCACATTAAACTTACTTACACAATAGTCAAGTTGCAAAGAAGAATTATGACCAGTGAAATGAATCATGAGAGAGAAGAAACAAAACAAAAAAAAAAAGAGAGAGCAAATAGTTTGCCTCAATCTGCATTCAGACTCCACAGTTCTTTCTCTGGATGTAGATAGCTCTTTCTATCGTGAGTCCTTTGGAGCTGTCTTTCAGCCTTGTATTGCTGAGGGGAGCCAAGTCTATCAAGGTTAGTCATCACAGAATCAATAAGTATATGGTTGTGTATAGTGTTCTCCTGGTTCTGCTCCTCTCACTCAGCATCAGATCATGTAAGTCCTTCCAGGTTATTATAAAGTCCATATCTTCCCCATATCTTATAGCACAACATTATTCATTTATATACCACATATATATTCATATATCATAACTTGTTCAGCCATTCCCCAATTGATGGGCATCCCCTTGACTTCCAGTTATATATATATATATATATATATATATATATATATATATTTGTACACACAGGTCAATTTCCCACTTCTGTGATCTCTTTGGGATACAATCCTAGAAGTGGTATTGCTGTGTCAAAGGGTATGCACATTTTTATAACCCTTTGGGCATAGTTCCAAACTGCTCTCCAAAATGGCTGGATCTTTTCACAACTCCTCCAACAATGTTTTCCCACATCCTCTCCAGCATTTATCATTTTCCTGCTTTGTCATTTTAGCCAATCTGACAGGAGAGATGTGGTACCTAAGAGTTGTTGTGATTTGTATTTCTCTAATCAATAGTGATTTTGAGTATTTTTTCATATGCCTATAGATCTCTTCAATTTCTTCCTCTGAAAACTGCCTGTTCCTATCCTTTGACCATTTCTCAACTGGGAAAATTTGGCTCAGTTCCCTATATGTTTTAAATATGAGGCCTTTATCAGAGACATTGGTTGTAAATATTTTCTCACAATTTTCTCCTTCCCTCCTAATCTTTGTTGCATTGGCTTTGGTTATACAAAAACTTTTCAGTTTAGTGTAATCAAAATTATCCATTTTGCATTTTATAATTCTCTCTATCTCTTGTTGGGTCATGAATTCTTTCCTTTCCCATAAATCTGCCAGGTAAACTATTCCTTGCTCTCCCAAATTGCTTATAGTATCAGCCTTTATTCCTAAATCATGTACCCATTTTGACTTTATTTTGGTATATGGTGTAAGATATGGGTCTATGACCAGTTTCTGTCATACTATTTTCCAATTTTCCCAGCAGTTTTTGTGAAATAGTGAATTCTTAACCCAGAAGCTGGATTCCTTGGATTAATCAAAGAGAACACTGCTAGTCGGTGACTTCTGCATCTTGTGTAAATAACCTATTCCACTGATCTACCACTCTGTTTCTTAGCCAGTCCCAGGTATTTTTGAGGACTGCTGCTTTACAGTACAGTTTGATATCTGGTATGGCTAGGCAGCCTTCCCTAGCATTTCTTTTCATTAATTCCCTTGATATTCTGGACTTTTTCTTCTTTCAGATGAATTTTGTTATTGTTTTATCTAGCTCCGTAATATAATTTTTTGGTAGTTCAATTGGTACGGCACTGAATAAGTAAATTAATTTAGGCAAAATTGTCATTTTAATTATATTAGCTCAGCCTAACCAGAAGCAACTGACATTATTCCACTTAGTTAGATCTGACTTTATTTGTGTGAGAAGTGTTTCATAATTGTGTTCATATAGGCCCTGGGTTTGTCTTGCAGATAGACTCCAAATATTGTACAGTGTCTACAGTAACTTTAAATGGAATTTCTCTATGTCTTGCTGTTGGGCTTTGTTAGTAATATAAAGGAATGCTGAGGATTTATGTGAGTTTATTTTACATCCTGCAACTTTGCTAAAGTTGCTTACTATTTCAGGTAGTTTTTTACCTGAATCTCTAGGGTTCTCTAAGTAAATCATCATATAATCTGCAAAAAGTGATAATTTAGTTTCTTCTTTGCCTATTCTAACTCCTTCAATTTCTTTTTCTTCTCTTAATGCTAAAGCTAACATTTCTAGTACCAAACTGAATAATAGGGGTGATAATGGATGTCCCTGTTTCTCCCCGGATCTTATTGGGAATGCATCTAGCTTATCGCCATTACATATAATGCTTGCTGATGGTTTTAGGTAGATGCCATTTATAATTTTAAGGAAGACTCCATTTATTCCTATGCTTTCTAGTGTTTTTAATAGGAATGGGTGTTGTATTTTGTCCAAAGCTTTTTCTGCATCTGTAGAGATGATCATATGGTTTCTGCTAGTTTTGTTATTGATATGATCAATTACGCTGATAGTTTTCCTAATAATGAACCAGCTCACATTCCTGGAATAAATCCTACCTGGTCATAGTGTATTATTCTCCTAATAAGTTTCTGCAATCTTTTTAGCTAATATTTTATTTAAAATTTTTGCATCAATGTTCATTAGGGAAATTCTTAAGTGTGACTCCCTTCCAATAGTGTAACAATATTCACTTTTTTTCTCTTGTTTAAGTCCTTTTCTTTGCCTCCTCACCCCTTCTCCTATACTCATTTTTTTTTCTTTCTGAGAAACTACATGATTTATTTTCCTTTCATTGTTAACCTATGATTTCATTAGTATACATTATACCATACTCTTTCTTATTTTCCCTCTTGCTTCTCCCTTTTACGCATTTTCTCATTCTGCCATTGTAGCAACAATGTGGCTGGCAGCTATTGTGGATGTGTAAGACCAAGAACAACCAGAACACAGAAGGGCTGCTAACACAGATTCTTTGATCTGCTTTTTCATGAAAAGCAACTTTAAGGGGTTAGTAATTTCAGTTTAATTAAAAATACATATATCATTCACTTAGTCCAGGGGGAAAGGATCAGCCCCCTGAACTTCAAGGCAAATACAAACAGAAATTACAGACATCAACAGACAAACCATGTCTGATTCAAATCGCAATTCATAGCGACCAGAGAAGCACTAACATCTATCAGTCTGGGTTACAAAGCTGGTGTGGGGGAAGGGGTTCAATGGTTTTCTCAAAGACTCATCACTCACATTCTTTCCATGAGTGTACCCCCAAAAGTCAAATGCCAACCCTGGATCTTATATTCCTGTCTCAGGGCCCTGGGTCACTTGAGACTCACTATCTAGAGTGTGAGAAATCAGTATGGGAAAGCTCCAACCACTAGCACCACATCATATACAATTCAATGACTCTCAATTGTCTTAGTGCTGAGAAACATTCCAAGGCAAAAGAACCCACTTTACCTGCTCCATTCAAACAAAGGGCAGAATCATTAAAGGCATTTAAGAGGAGAATTGTAAAAAGGCCCACCTTGATTACCACTACAGCCATTTAGTCTAATAAAAAAAAACATTTATTCAAATGTGAAGCTTATTTCACTATACTTTAGGCTTAAAATTTCACCCTTGTATCTTTGTGTACTTTTAGAAATAATTCTCTTAGTGTAGCCAAGATGATGAATTAAAGGCAGGAACCCAACTGATGTCTCCCACATTCCCATTCAAACAAATTTAAATAGCTCCTTGACAAATTCCAGAGCAGCAGAATCAACAAAAAAAGGGTGAAACAGTTTTCCAGCCCAAGATGAAGGACACTAAGAAAGGTCTGTCTGGCTGGTTTGAGAGTGGAGAACAGTCCAAGGTTTGCCACACTCCACTAAGCCAGTGGCAGGAATTTGAGAATGAATCTGCAGAGGTTACTCAATCTGCATGGGGGCTTTCAGAGCTCTCAGTACACAGACTGTGAAGGGATCAGACAATTGGTCAGAAAGAGAGACATTACAAAGAACCCTTTGATGGCATTGGGTGCAGGAGTCTGTTATTTTATCCATATGTGATTCCAGGTATCAGTCCCAGGGCAAGGAGGAAGAACACTAATACACTAGGGGAATAGAGCCCTGGTCACAATCTTAGGGTAGAGAAGAGTGCTTTTGGTCCCTCACAGATCAGAGCAAATGCCAAGAAAGCAGAGACTACATCTATCCTTAACTCATACCATTCTGGAAGAAAGACAGATCCCCAGAACTAACTCTGAAAAAAAAAGCAGCATGAAAAATCTGAAACATGGAATATTAACCCCTCCACCCAAGGAACAGAGCCCAAATTTAACATAAAGTTAAAAGTCAAGAAATAGCCTCAAGAAATTGAGCAAACAACAATGAAAAGAATCTGACCACAGAAAGCTATTATGGTAAAATACAAACTCAGAAGGAGACAACAAAGTCAAAACAGATATATGCAAAGCCTCAAGGAAAAATGTGAATTGCTCATGTCACCACCCCCAGCCCCCCGGAAAAAAATTATTATAAAAATCAAATTACAGAGGTAGAGGAAAAATTGGGGGGTGGAGTGGGGAGAGTGATGAGAGTGATGCAAGAAAATCATGAGAAAAAGAGACAACAGCTCGGTAAAAGAGCTACAAAAATATTGAAGAAAATAACACCACAAAAACAAAATTGGCCAAATGGCAAATTATCACAAAAAATCCACTGAAGAAAAGGACTTTTTAAAAAGTAGAATGGCCAAATTAAAAACAAAGAGGTAAAAGAAAATCTCACTGAAGCAAGTAGAAGCTAATGACTCCACAAGACATCAAGAAACAATAAGACAAAATGAAAAGAATAGAAGAAAATGTGAAATATCTCATCAGAAAAACAACTGACATGGAAAATAAATCAAGGAGAGATAAAGTATTATTTTACTAGCTGAAAGTCATTATTAAAAAAAAGAGTCTAGCTATCATATTTCAAGAAATTATCAAGGAAAGCTGTTCCAATATCCTAGAGCCAGATAGTAAAATAGAAACTGAAAAAAAAAAATCTGCTGATCACCTCCTGCAATAGATCCTAAAATGATCCCAGCAATATTATAGCCAAATTCTAGAGTTCCCAGGTCAAGGAGAAAATACTGAAAGTAGCCAAAAAAGAAACAATTCAAGTATCATGGAGCCACAATCAGGATTACACAGGATTTAGCAGCTTCTACATTAAAGGATCAGAGGGCTTGGAATATAGTATTACAGAAGGCAAAAGACTTAGGATTGCAACAAAGAATGGTGTCCCCAATGAAACTGAGTATAATCCTTCAAGGGAAAAATAAATATTCAATGAAATAAGGGACTTTCCAGCATTTCTGATGAAAAGACCAGATCTGAATAAAAAATTTGACTTTAAAATACAAGACTCAAGAGAAGCAGAAAAAGGTAAAGAAGAAAGAGGAATATAAGAGCTTTAATAATATTAAAGTTCCAGGGGTGGGGAACTTGTGTTCTTGAGGGTATATGTGGTCCTCTAGATCCTCAAGTGTGGCCCTTTGACTGAATCCATACTTCACAGAACAAACCCCATAGTAAAAAGGATGTTTTCCATAAAACTTGGGTTCAGTCAAAAGGCCACATCTAAGGACCTAGAAGGCCATATGTGGCCTTGAGGACATATGAGGACCCTGCAAATTGTTTATATTTATAAATGGGAAGATGATACTTATAGCTCTTAAGAACTTTATCAGGGTAGTTAGGAGACCACATAGACAGAGGGCATGAGCATTATGTGGCAATTCAAAAGCTTTGAGAGACATAGTTTCTGGGTAATTTAATTATTTTATTAATAAGTCCAGCACATTTATTAATAAAAGGATGGGTATCTGGCTGTTTCTCATGCAGTGGCTCACAATATATATCCTCTTTAAAAAGTAGGTATTCTCCAGGGTGGGAATCAACCCTGACTGACTAAAAATTAATGAGAGAAAACATATTACAATGAGGGACTGAGTGATATCATGTCACCCTTGAATAGAGAGACTATCTTTATACCAAGACCACTCCCAGCCTTTGGCAATCTATTTAAAAAATTTATGCCTCACCATGCCTAAGCAAAACACAATGGCTACTCCACCTGGGTGGAGTCTGAACAAGAAATTTAGTCCCATCTTCAATGTCCTTCAAGAAACTGAACTTTTAAAAATCAAGACTTTAGAAAAAAAAGGGAGAACCTTCTGTATCTCTGCAAATCATTGAGTATTAATAATAATTTCTCCCAATGAGTTGACTATGATATCTACAAAAAAAATAAAATTAAGTGGTGAAAAAGAATGTAGAATGTGGTAAATCGTCTCAGATAAAAGAGGCATGAAAGAGCTCTAAAAATGGAGGGGAAAATGGTGGGGGTCGGTCTATAATGCTTGAAACTTACATTCATCACAATTGGTTTAAAAAGGAAATAATATACCCTGTCAGTTGAATATAGAAATCTATCTTACCTGACAGAAAAGTAGGAAGGTGGGGGGTGAGGTCACTAATAGAAAGGTGAGTGGATTTAGGGAGGTGGTCAAAAGCAAAACACTCTTTAGGAACAACAGGGTGAAAAGAGAGAGACAGAAGTATAAACAATGAAAAATAGGATGGAAAGAAATGCACAATTAATAATCATAACTGGAGAAAATTTAGACCCAGTTATTCTGATTAAGGCCTCATTTCTCAAATACATAGAGAACTGAGTCAAATTTATAAGACTACAAGTCATTCCCCAATTAATAAATGGTCAAAGGATATGAACAGGAAGTTTTCAGATGAAGTAATCAAAGCTATCTAGAATCATATGGAAAATGCTCTAAATCACCATTGCTTAGAGACACGCAAATTAAGACAACTCTAAGGTACCACCTCACAATGATCAGATTGGCTAATATGACAGGAGTGGAAAATGACAAATGTTGGAGGGGATATGAGAAAAGGGACACTGAAGCTCTTTTGCTGGAGTTGTGAACCAAGTCAACAATTCTGGAGAGCAATTTGGAACTATGCCTAAAGAGCTATAAAACTATGCATACCCTTTGACCCAACAATACCACTGGGTCTGTATCCCAAAGATATAATTATAAAAGGAAAAAGACATATTTGTAAAAAAAAAATGTTTATAGCAGCTCTTTTTGTGATGGCAAAGAATTGGAAATTGTGGGGATGCCCATAAACTGAAAAGACACATTCACTTCTGTTTTTGATATCTCCCCTGCTGATTTATCAGCTTATGTCCAAGACCTTTAACTGAGTTTCTTTCCTTCTAAGATCTTTGGTAATTTCATTCTTCAATACTTATTGTTCACTTCATGACTCCTTCCTTATTGATAATATTCTTCTTGGGATTTTCAAAACCATCTCAGCATCCTCCCACATTAGGCAATTCATGTTTCACTTGACTCAATTTCTGACCCAAATGAGTTCTGGGATAGGGACAGAACTACCCTCAGAGGGACACTAAGGCTTTTGCTTCAGAGAGGTCTAGTGGGTCCACATATTCTGGTATGCTGCCTCAGAAAAAGAGAATAAGCATTTATTAAGTGGCTACTATGTGCCAGGCACTGTGCTAAACACTCTACAGATATATCCCCAATGTTTATCATAGTTCCTACAACATAATAGTTGCTTAAAAAATATTTGTTGGTTAATTGATTGATCATCACAATAGCTATATGAAGCAGATGACATTATAATCTTCATTTTACAGTTCAGGAAATTGAGGCAGACAGAATTTAGGTGGTTTATCTAGTGTCATACCACTAGGAAGTGTTCAAGGCTGAATTTGAATGCAGTATTAAGGATTGCCTTTGTCTGTTCTTAGTTCATTGGGTTTTTACCTCCTTAGGTTTCTTAGTTCTTATACCAGGGAAACAGATGAAATGGTCATGCATTATTCTTGTACATCATTCCCATTCTGAAGAGGATTGAGAGGCTATAAGAATTGGAGAGTATGCCCAGTTCTCTGTCTTACTGATCATATTACAATTTATAGCCTTAAAGAAATGCCTACACTCTCTGAAGGATAAATAATTTTCCCGGGGTCAGACAACAAATGTCAGAAATAGGACTTAAAATCAGGTCTTCCTGGCTCAAAGCCCAGCTCTCTAGTTACCATGCGATACTACCTCCCTGTGTTATCAAAGCTATAATAATACTTCTATTGTTTCATTATGGGATTACATTTATTGTTAATGCAATTTTCTGACAAAAACATAGATAGCCTAGAGGTAGGCACAAGACATTCTTATACATGGGATTGTACTCTGCCTATTCACATAAAATTCTAATGTTAACATTTCAATCAAATAAATATGTGTGTAACAGATCAAAAACATGAATTCAACACAATTGCTCAT
The DNA here is from genome assembly GCF_011100635.1 of Trichosurus vulpecula. NCBI lineage: Eukaryota > Metazoa > Chordata > Mammalia > Diprotodontia > Phalangeridae > Trichosurus > Trichosurus vulpecula. Next base: position 93,124,612 of record NC_050581.1, on the reverse strand, counting down.
CATGCCCTGTATATATAAGAAATTATTTTATTTTCACTTGCAAAATATGCTGGCTCTTCTATTCTCTTAGACATCCTCCTTTCCTCCCATATGGAATGAAAAGATAGAAGAACTGAATTCTACTCCCAGCTCTATCACTGACCAGTTCTGTGGTTATAGATATTTTTTTTTTGGTCTGGGTTCCATTCTTAAGAGAAGAGTCCTAGATTTGGTGATTTCTCTGTAGTCTCTCCCAATTTACAAATTTCGAGTCTATGAGTTTGTGAAATATCAACTCTAATACCTTGTACAATGAGTGTCTAATATTAAATAATGACTAATTTTCTCATTTTTCAAATATATTATCATCTTTGCATTTTCATTCATTTTCATGTAAATTGAGTTGATCCATTGTGAGCTAATTTGTAAGTATTTGAACATTCTCTTTACTTATATGTAGTAGACACTTAATAGCTTTAGTTGAATTGAGTCAACTCTATGAATTATTAAAAAGAAGTTTAAACTGGTAAGAGATTAATATTTAAAGCATCTTTATCTTTGAAGTATTTAATGTTTAAGAATTTAATCTTCATATAATTACCATATGCATTAGGTTTTTGGTTAGTTGTTTTTAGTATGTTTAAAGAATGTTGATATTGATGACTATTATTTCAGTCAAAGAAATTTCAGAATCTCCAGTTTGGAGGGGACATCAGAAAGTATTCATTGAAACCTGTGCCTAAACAGAATTCCCTCTAGATATCAAAGTTATTAGTTATCAATTTTTTTTTGAAGACCTCCAGTAAAAAGTGTGTGCACCACCTCCTAAGACAGATTATTCTGTTTTTTTTCAGAATTTAAATAGCTAGCATATTTTTCTTATATGAAACAAAAAACATATGTCTTTGAAACTTTCAATCCATTTTTCCTAGTTCTGTCTTCTGGGATCAAGCATTATAATCTCCTCTCCATGTAAAAGAGCTTCAAATGTTTGTAATAAGTTGTGTTCTTTTTTGTCATTTTCTTCCAAACAAAAAAATGCCAGATTATTCAACAAATACTCATCTGGCAAATTCAAGACACTGACAATCCTAGTTCTCATTCCCAGGCCACTTTCCTCATCATCTATATGCTTCATATAATGTGACTTCCAGAATTTGTTACAAAAATCTCCTTGTGCTCTAAATAGAACAAATCTGGCACTATCATTTTTATGATTCTACATATTAAGTCTTAATCCATCCAAGGATTACATTTGTTTTTTGGGATTTGGGGGGGGAGGTTGTGTGACAGCTCCTTGAGAACAGACTGTTTTTTTTAATCCCAAGTTTTAATATATTGCCTGGAACACAGTAAAAACTTAAATTTGAAATGAAGATTTATAGTGTTAGCCATCCTTTCTCAATTTGTATCATCTGCTAAAATTCCTTTACACTTCTGTAGAAATCACTGATATTGTCCTTCTAAATAATGACCCTACCACTCACTTCTCTGGTCTGGTCGTGTGGTGGGGAACCTGCTGCCTCGAGACCACATGCACCCCTCTAGGTCCTCAAGTTTGGCCCTTTGACTGAATCCAAACTTCACAGAACAAATCTGATTTGTTCCCCACCCCTGCCTCGTCATTTAATTAGTTGGGCCTCCCTCAAACTTATATCATCTGCCCACATCTCTCCTTGTCCACAAGAAAACATGAGGATTGTAAAACTTTCTCTATGACCTATGTCAATGTCATTAACAAACTATTTTGAACAACCAGCCCTAGCATGCTTTTTTGAAGAGTTTAGCTTAGCATAACCAGTTGTTGTTTTTTTAAATGAAGATATGATGCTTCCATGTGACTATTATTTTGTTTACTAGGTATTCACTGATCATTCCTTTAATGTAATACATTCTAGAACTTTTGCTGGGAAGTGATGACAGTGCCCTACAAATTTTAGAATCCATTCTCTAAACTTTAAAAAAATTGGCATAATATCATGCCCTTTGTAGTCCTGTATCTCTCTCAGTTTCCCTGACTGTTCATAGATTAATGACTGGGTCCCAGTACCTTTCAGTACCCTGGTATTATTTTGTACTGATAACTTGAACTCTTAATAAATAGACAAGTATTCTGCAAGTGTCTTCATATATCTATGTATCTGTGTAGAGATATTTGAGATATATACATTACATATGTAATATATATACTTCTATCTATAAGTATATATTATATCTATCTGTAGTTACATATACATTTTACCTATATCTCTATCACTGTATCTATATATCTCTATGTCTTATCAAATCCCTAAGAGCTATTTTTGTTCAATCCTTTTGAAATCTAAGATTATTCTTATTGTCAGAAGAAGCAGATGTAAAATAAGAATTGAATAGCTGAACATTCTATCATCTTTTGTCACTGATCTATTTACCTGTAGAACAATCTTTACTCCTTTTTTGATCCTCCTCCTTCCCCGATATAGACAAACCATAAAAATATAAGCATTTTTTTCCTATTGCCCTAAGCAGTGTTCACTATTCTCAGCTAATTCAAGAGTTCAGTGCTTCTGTCTCTGCTTTTATAGGACTGCATACACGACGTTAGTATTCGACCTTGGTTATCTGCTCTCATGCCTTTTTCTGTAGATATCTTCTCCACATCTAAATTGGCTGATTAGTTCACTGTGCATCAACATTATTCTCTTTAAACAATACTCTTTTGTTTCTTGTCAGAATCAGGCTTTTGGGGTTTATGTGTTTGTTTCTTTTTCATGTCTTTTTTAAATTTATTTTGAGTGTTTCTCAGCACTCTTCAGTTTAACTCTGTATAATTTTAGTCTTTGGGATTCTATCTTTTCTTGAAACCCTCTGAAATCTTAGAGTGATAATTTCTCCAAATCAAGGGAATTAGTCCTCCTTTACTATGACAAACTTTAAGATGGAACATTCAGTTATGTCTATTCATCATTATTTCTACCTAAGGCATAAAATCTCCCTGACTGGTAAAACTAAAATCTGGTATAAAATTCCCAAGGTTGTTTTACCCACTTTTTGGAGGGTAAAATTTGACTACATTCTTTGCAAGAATGTTGATGGTTGTGTGACTGTGTTGCTTATAGTCATAGCATTCTGTGACAGGTCTATAGAAGCTAGCATAGAAATTGGGCTGAAAAATATGGTTAGACATAAAGGCTATTTGTTCAGGTTAGACTGAATGTCAGGACCACAAGGAAGGGATTTTTGAAGGTCTTACATCGGAAGATCTTCAACTCACAAACTAAGAAGAAGTATGGTACTAAAACATGGTCATCCACATCAGAGCCATTAGTAGGAATTCTCCTGCCTGGGGCAAATTCAGTTAATCAGCACATAGAAGCAGGCATGAAATCCCAAGGACACAAAGACAGATAGAGTCTGAGACTCCAAGATACCACCTCTTGGGTAGGTTGGAGAAAGAGATACTTACAATTGAATACTGTATATAACATGGGGCAAAAGCACAGAGGGATGAAGATGCTTGTTAACTAGGAATATTATTCTGACGATACTGTAGAAATAGGAAATCGGGCAGAGCAAAGATGGCAGCTGGAAAGCAGTGAGCTCCCCACCGAGTCCCTCCAAAAACCTATAAAAAATGGCTCTGAACCAATTATAGAACTGCAGAACCCACAAACAGCAAAGGGAAGCAGGGCTCCAGCCCAGGACAGCCTGGATGGTCTCTGGGTGAGGTCTATCCCACATGGAGCTGGGAGATGGGAACTGGGAGCTGGGAGCTGGGAGCTGAGCAGAGCAGAGCCCAGCATGAGCTGCTCGGACCAACCAGACCAGGAGCTGGGCAGAGCAGGCCCTAGCGCCCTGAATCAGTGAGCTGCAGCAATTACCAGACTTCTCAACCCACAAACACCGAAGACAGCGGAGAAGGTTAGTGGGAAAAGCTGCGGGACTGGAATAAGTTCGTGGTTCGGCCCCGGGGGCAGCGGAGGTAGGGCACTACAGCTGCTGTTGCTTCTGGCCCCAGGCCCACCTGGTGGGAGGAATTAAGTGGTGGATCAGAGCAGGAGTGCACAGCCTGCTGACGATCTAAGCCCAGTCCGGGTTGGGGGTTCTTGGGGAAGGAGGAGTGCTGGTGTGGCAGAGTTGGCGCATACCCCCCAAATGTGGAACATAGAACTCTTCAGTCTACAAGTAGTCATACCCCACTGAAAAACTCAAGGGTCAAGTTAGCTGATTGGGAATATGGCCAGGCAGCGAAAACACATCCAGATTTACTCTCAGACTTCAGATTCTTTCTTTGGTGACGAAGAAGACCAAAACATACAGCCTAAAGAAATCAACAAAGTGCAAGAGCCTACACCAAAAGCCTCCAAGAAAAACATGAACTGGTCCCAGGCCATGGAAGAGCTCAAAAAGGATTTGGAAAAGCAAGTTAGAGAAGTAGAGGAAAAATTGGGAAGAGAAATGAGAAGGATGTGAGAAAACCATGAAAAACAAGTCAATGACTTGCTAAAGGAGACCCAAAAAAATACTGAAAAAATACACTGAAGAAAACAACACTTTAAAAAATAGACTAACTAAAATGGCAAAAGAGCTCCAAAAAGCCAATGAGGAGAAGAATGCCTTGAAAGGCAGAGTTAGCCAAATGGAAAAGGAGGTCCAACGGCCCACTGAAGAAAATACTACCTTAAAAATTAGATTGGAGCAAGTGGAAACTAGTGACTTGATGAGAAATCAAGATATTATAAAACAGCACCAAAGGAATGAAAAAATGGAAGACAATGTAAAATATCTCATTGGAAAAACCACTGACCTGGAAAATAGATCCAGAAGAGATAATTTAAAAATTATTGGACTACCTGAAAGCCACGACCGAAAAAAGAGCCTAGATATCATCTTTCAAGAAATTATCAATGACAGCTGCCCTGATATTCTAGAGCCACAGGGCAAAATAGAAATTGAAAGAATCCATCGATCGCCTCCTCAAATAGATCCCAAAAAGAAATCTCCTAGGAATATTGTTGCCAAATTCCAGAGCTCTCAGATCAAGGAGAAAATACTGCAAGCAGCCAGAAAAAACAATTTGAATATTGTGGAAACCCAATCAGAACAACCAAGATCTTGCAGCTTCTACATTAAGAGATCGAAGGGCTTGGAATGCAATATTCCGGAGGTCAATGGAGCTAGGATTAAAACCTAGAATCACCTACCCAGCAAAACTGAGTATCATGCTCCAAGGCAAAATATGGATTTACAATAAAATAGAGGACTTTCAAGCTTTCTCAGTGAAAAGACCAGAGTTGAATAGAAAATTTGACTTTCAAATACAAGAATCAAGCAAAGCATGAAAAGGTAAACAAGAAAGAGAAATCATGAGGGACTTACTAAAGTTGAATTGTTTTGTTTACATTCCTACATAGAAAGATGATGTGTATGATTCATGAGACCTCAATAGCATAGTAGCTGAAAGGAATATGCATATATATATATATATATACATATATATATATATATCAGTGAATGTGCATGTATGTATATATGTATGTGAATATATACATATAAAGAGAGAGAGATAGAGAGAGCAGACATAGGGTGATTTGAAGATGAAGGGAAGATATCTAAAAGAAATAAAATCAAATTAATGAATGAGAGAGGAATATATTGAGAGAGGGAGATAGGGAGAGATAGAATGGGGTGGATTATCTCGAATAAAGGTGGCAAGAGGAAGCAGTTCTGTGGGAGGAGGGGAGAGGGCAGGTGAGGGGGAATTAGTGAATCTTGCTCTCATCAAATTTGGCCTGAGGAGGGAATACCATACATACTCAATTGGGTATCTTACCCCACAGGAAAGAAGAGGGAAGAAGATATAAAAAAGTGGGGGATGATGGAGGGTAGGGCAGATGGGGGTGGAGGTAATCAAAAACAAACACTTTGGAAAGGGGACAGGGTCAAGGGAGAAAATTCAATAAAGGGGGATGGGTTGGGAAAGAGCAAAATATAGTTAGTCTTTCGCAACATGAGTATTGTGGAAGGGTTATACATAATGATACACTTGTGGCCTATGTTGAATTGCTTGACTTCATAGGGAGAGTGGGTGGGAAGGGAAGAGGGGAGAGAATTGGGAACTCAAAGTTTTAAAAACAGATGTTCAAAAACAAAAATAAAAGTTTTTGCATGCAATTAGAAAATAAGATACACAGGCAATGGGGCGTAGAAATTTATCTTGCCCTATAAGAAAGGAAGGGAAAAGGGGATGGAGGGGAGTGGGGTGACAGAAGGGAGGGCTGAATGGGGAACAGGGCAACCAGAACATACATCATCTTGGAATCGTGGGGAGGGTAGAAATGGGGAGAAAATTTGTAATTCAAACTCTTGTGAAAATTAATGCTGAAAACTAAATATGTTAAATAAATAAATTTTAAAAAAAGAAATAGGAAATCTTTGAAGACTCATGGAGCAAAGAAATAACATAATGAATCTGATATTTTAAAATAACAACTTAGATTCCGGAAGGAAATAAAATAAGAGTACATTGTTATTTCCAAATATTTATTGCACAATTAAGACTGTGCTTTGTATTTCTGGTGAAACTCTGGCTCCCAACACCCTCAACAGTAGCTCCCAAGGAAAGGCAGCCTCATCATATTTAACCCTCTGTAGCATAGCTATTATGTAAGTATGTGCCCTATCAAATAAATTGAATATACTCATTATATCATGATTATGGCGTTTAGACTGTGGGAACCCCCTTGATCTCCACCCTGAATCTTCCCACTTGATCTGTCTTTTCATGTCTAGCCTAGCCTTCCATTGTCTGGCTACCTCTGGTTTGCCTTCTGGCTGTTTCCAAACCCTTGATCCTGATCAAAATATCTATACTCTAGCTGTGTTACTCTGGCTCTCTTATTGTCTGTTATCTCCAGGTAGCCTTCAGCTGTTTCCCACCCTAGACTCTGACCTCATCCCAGTCACCCCAGTCTGCTCTTAAACCCTCCTCTAGTCATCCCAGACTACTCAAGAACACCCCTCAATCCCTCCCAAATCTTTCTGTATATAAGTCTCATCTTGCCTCCATGAAGGCACTCAGATTCAATCTAGCTCAGACTGAATCTGGCCCACTTGTGACAACAAGTGTCACAAATGGTAAGATTTCTTAAGACAACCCATTATGGTGAATAATAAACTTTGTATTTTTCCTTCACTGAGAAGACTTGAGTCTAATTCATTTGGCAAGACCTGGTATATTGGTATTTTGGGGTCTCAAGAACCCCTCAACCACAAGCCTCATCATTTTGGCTCCCTGAGACTGGGAATACTGCTAATCTCAAGTTCTTCTCCAGCCAAGACTGAAAATATGTAAGCTTCCCCCTCTCCCAATCCCCTTCTGGTTCTCCAAGCATTTTGCAGGTGCTTTTAGGGCCTGACTTCCCAGGTCCCAGTAGGTCAAACAGCTGCTCGCTGTCTCGTACTCAGCCTGATGCTCTTAGGTTCTTAGTCCAGTGGTTTATGTTCAAGGCCATGGACCTGGGCACACCTTCTGAAGCATAGAGGACAAGGATGGACACCTTATCCAGAAGTGCATTCCCAAATTTTCAGTTCTCCCAGCACTACACAATTGGGAGAACCAGCTCTCCCAAGTACCTTGGAGGTATTTTTCAGGTCAGACCTCAGCAGATCCCAGTAGGTCAGACGTCTAGGAGGCTGTCTTGTACTCAGCCTGATGCTCTCAGGTGGTTCTCAGCCCAGTGGTTATATTGGTGGCCATGGACCCAGGCATGGCTTCTGAAGCATGGAGGAAATGGACAGATTCTCCATCCAGAAGTGTATGCCAGATTCTTCCAATTCTCTTCACACTAGGGAATTGGGAAGTTCCAGCAGGTATGTTATTGTGTTTTTTTTTCTTGTTTTATTTTGTTGGTCTCTCTACACTTACTCCTAGCTTCTCCTTTACTACAGAGGAAGAGACTTCCAGCCCAAACAGCCCAAATGGGTTGATCCTTTTCAATTCCTACAAGGTTGCCTTTGGGTTGTCTTTTGCAAAATTGGGAAAAATCTAGTTTCGCTAAAGAACTTATAAAGGACACCATCCTCAGAAAAGGTTGTAAGATGTTTGTAGCTAGAGCTGCCCCACAAAGGGGCAACGGGGGTGAACAGGACATTTTGGTTGACTCCCTTCTTATGACCCTCGGTGCTTTGGCCCCTCCCCTCTGGCAACCTCTGCTCCAGTCCCAGCAATGATTTTGTTGAGGTGACTCCCTCTGTGGCCCCTTCCCCTGAAGGGACACCTACTCAGGTTCTGGCCTCATGGCCTGCCCCTATTTCAGACCCTATAGTATCTACCACCCTGGGCCCTACCCCTGAGGAAACCCTTACCCAGGTTCCAGCCTTTGACTGTGCCCCCATGGTGTAGCTCCTCCCCTGGCCCCTCTCTCTGAGGTGGTGCCCACTCTAGTCTCTGGGGTACCTCCCCCACTGACCTCTTCACCTCCTTAGGTGCCAGCTGACCCTTTCCCTTGCCAGCTGGATACCCTGGCCTTGTAGTCCAATGTAGTTCAGCAGGCACTGCCTAGCCCCTCCCTCACAAAAAGTGGTAATTCCTATATCCCACCCCAAGCCTCAATCTCCACAGTACCTTCAAGGCTTTTTCCCCTGAGCGAAGTGCCTGCCTCCTCTACAGGTACAATCAGAGCGCATGTTCCATTCTCCATTTTACATCTCATTCAAACTTAAGAAAAACTGGGGAGATACTCAGAAGATCCCATTAAGCTTACTGAGGGTTTTAGTGATCTATACCTACAATTTGAACTTTCTTGGAGTGATTTGCATATCCTCTTTTCCATCTGTTGTACTACTGAGGAGAAGAGGAAGATCTGGGAAGAAGCCCAAAAATTGGGGGATAGTTTGGCTAGTGATAACACCATAAAATGCCCCCCAGGAACAGCTGCTGTTCCCACTAGTGACCCAGGGTGGAATTATCAAAAGAGTGAGGGTGGGGGAAAGAAAGATCATATAATAATTTGTCTGTTAGAAGGCCTAAGAACAGCATTGCAAAAGCAAATAAATTTTCAAAAAATTAAGGAAATTACTCAGGGGGAAAAGGAAAACCCTGCCCTCTTCCAAAACCAGCTAGTAGAAGCTATTAAGAAGTATACAAATTTGGATCCTGATTCTACAGAAGGGATGGCAATCTTTAGCATGTATTTCATTAATCAGTCTGCCCCAGATATTAGGAGAAAACTGCAGAAATTGGCAATGGGACCCCAAACACCTCCAGCCCAATTACTGGAGATGGCCTTTGGAATCTTTAACAACAGAGACTTAGTTGCAGCAAAAGAAAGAAAACACCAGGAAAGGGCTAGAGACAGAGAACATACTCAATTCTTGGCTGCTGCCATGGCCAGGAAAAGACCAAAGGAGCATCCCTTCAGGGTCCCCCCTTGGAGGAAGCATGGGAACTTGGGCAGTGGGGAAACCTGCTTTCAATGCCACAAGAAGGGTCACTGGTCCAAGGAGTGCCCCTAGAGGAAGCCTCCAGGTTTGACACCTCCAGGACCATGCCTAGCGTGTGATCAGGAGGGACATTGGAGGAAGGATTATCCCCAAGGTTGGAAAAGTGGTAGAGCCTCCTCCCAGTAACCTGTCCTCCAATCTTCTCAAGACTCTGAAAGAGAGGAAAGCCTGGGGCTTGGAAGTGCTCCCACTTTCTTCACCTCTCTCACAGAGCCCTGGGCAAAATCAAGGCTGAAGGTAAGGTTACCCACTTTATCACAGCTACCGTTCTCTTGTCTTAAGTAATTACTTTGGCCCTACATGCCCTTTGACCCAAGGGGAAATTAAGGGATCTCTCCTGACAAACACCCCCCCCAACCTAATTGAGGATCAGTTGTTTGAACACTCTTTCCTTACGCTTTTCTCTGGCCCTGCTCCCATTTTGGGAAGGAATCCAATGGTGAAATTGGGGAGCCAATGTTCTCTAGTTAAACCTCTCAGCTCCCTTTTCCCTCTGCGTACTAGACCTCCCCACTTTCTCCCAGAAGTGTGGGAGACAGTCCAGCCAATTGTTTGGGATCAGGGAATTCCTGAGAAAGCTACTCATGCCACCCAGCCCCTATTTGCCTCAGAGATTCTAATGTGTTCCCCAATTGCTATCAATATCCAATTAAACCTCAGGCTTGGGAAGGACTGCAACCATCAATTGAAAAATTCCTTAAGGATAAAATCCTTGTCCCTTGTCAATCTCCTTGCAACACTCCAATCCTTCCCGTAAGGAAGCCTGATGGAGAATATGGAATGGTTCAAGATCTCAGGGCTATTAATGAAGCTGTTATTCCTATGTGCCACATAGGCCCCAACCCATATTGGGGTACCCAATGTTTTTCCACCCTGGGCCTCAAAGATGCCTTTTTCTGTATACTTCTGCACACAGACTCACAATTTATTTTTGCCTTTGAATGGATATTTCTAGGGGAATCAAGTCCATGTCAGCTAACATGGACAGTCTTGCCCCAAGGGTTTCAATATGGCCTTCATTTATTTGGCCAGGCTTTGGAAAAAGATTTAAGGGATCTGAACTTAGCTGAGAGTAGCTTAATTCAGTATGTGGATGATATTCTAATTTGTAGCCCCACTCCGGAGGCTTCTTTTGCTGCTGTTGCAGAAGCCCTTAACTTCTTGGTTACTCAAGGATATAGGGTCTCTTTGAACAACATCCAGACAGCATGCCAATCCATAAAGTATCTGGGCCATGAACTAATGCCTACCTCTTGATCCTTAACCTCAGAAAGGAAGAGGACAATACAGTGTATTTCTATTCTAGCCACTAAGAAACAAGCTCGAGCCTTTCTAGACATGGCTGGCTTTTGTAGACTCTGGATCCCTAATTTCGGTCTCATTGCTAAACCTTTTTATGACTCCACTCAATGCCCCCACTTACTCCCTCTAGAGTGCGGCCCTGACCAGGCTAAAGCTTTTGAGACTTTGAAAACTAAATTTACCACCACTCCAGCATTAAATTTACCTAATCTAGAAAAACCTTTCACTTGGTATGTTGATGAAAGGAGAGGACAGGCTTTGGGAATCCTAACTCAGTCCTTAGGACCTGACCTCAGGCCAGTTGCCTGTTTTTCAAAATGAGTGGGATGGTGAAGCCCTCTCATGGAATCTGGATCTCAGCCTTTCTGTGAGTTGAGTGGAATGAATGGGGGTGGGGAATTTTCAGTGTGGTTCAGCGCTTCTGATTGTCATCTAGGCCTAAGTTTCAAATCACCTGACCTGTAGGAATCTGAAACTTAGAGCATCCTGAACCCCCCCAGCACAAACCTTGCCAAATAAGGATAAATGTGTTTTTAAGAGTTTGGCATTAGTTAAATTGTACCTGGGGTAGTAGATTGCTGCCTTTATATTGTAAGCCTGAACTCCCCCAATGAGAGTAAAAGGCCAGTGGTGGGGTGGGTGTTTGAATTAGGGTATAAAGCTAAAGTTCTGCCGTCTGGGTGCCACCTCTCCCTACTGATTGTCTATCAGTTTGGAGACAGCCCTTTTTCATGAGATCATAATAAAGTTTTCTGTTTCTACTTTACTTCGAGAGACCTCTGACTTTTAATTAATTGCTGGCAGGTGGTCTCACCCCACACAAAACCAATTAGACTCCCTGGCTGCTACAGTCACTCTATTTGGGGAAGCTTCCAAACCTCTAGCAGACTAGCCCCTAGAAGTTCTGAATCCCCATGAAGTTCAGAGCATCCTAGAATCAGAGAGACACAAGGGGTTGGCTAGCCACAGGCTCGCCAAATATCAAGCCTTTCTCTTAGGTACCCCTGACCTAATTTGGGTATGCTACACACTCCTGAACCCAGAAGCAGTGCGGTACACAAAACAAGTGTCTAGGAGAGCTAGGTATGAAATAATCATCTTCAATAACCTCCAAGGAAATTGTCTTTTACAGCAGGGTAAATGTCCTTTCTCTATACTCATGTACTATCTATTTGGTGCTTATTTGCTTAACCTCCTTGCCAAGTTTATCTCCTCCAAGCTCCAAGCCATCAACTTTGAGATGACTGCTCAGACTGTGTACCCCTTGACTGTGACCCACTGAGGCAGGGACAGCTCTATGCCCCTTGCTAACAGGAAGAAATTTCAGAAGCTGAGACCATTGCCCTTTACCCCAGAAGAATTTGAGTTCCATTTGTTTGAGTGGGGAATGATGGGGTTTAAACTATGGGAACCCCCTTGAACTCCACCTTGAATTTTCCCACTTGATCTGTCTTTTCATGCCCAAATAGCCTAGCCTAGCCTTCCATTGTCTGGCTACCTCTGGTTTGCCTTCTGGCTGTTTCCAAACCCTTGATCCTGATCAAAATATCTATACCCTAGCTGTGTTGCCCTGGCTCTCTTATTGTCTGTTATCTCCAGGTAGCCTTCAGCTGTTTCCCACCCTAGAGTCTGACCTCATCCCAGTCACCCCAGTCTGCTCCAAACCCCTCCTCTAGTCATCCTAGAGTACTCAAGAACACCCCTCAATCCCTCTCACAATCTTTCTGTATATGTCTCATCTTGCTTCCATGAAGGCACTCAGATTCAATCTAGCTGAGACTGAATCTGGCCCACTTGTGACAACAAGTGTCACAAATGGTAAGATTTCTTAAGACAACTCATTATGGTGAATCCCTAATAAACTTTGTCTCTTTCCTTTATTGAGAAGACTTGAGTTGAATTCATTCGGCAGGACCTGGCATATTGGCATTTTGTGGTCTTGAGAACCCCTCAACCCCAAACCTCATCAGTGATGACATTTTAATTGTGTAGAAAAGATGACCCATTTGTAGTGAGGGAAGTCAGAATTAAACCTATAACAATCTAAGTAGAGTTAAGCACCAAATGGACAGGAAAGATAATGAATTGTTTCAAAAGCATTTCTCAATTTCGGTAGCAAGAGTAATTTAGAATGAGTTTACAGTATATGCTCTGTTTCTGTTGAGGCAAAAGTAATTCCCACGACAAGAAGATAAATTTGATAAAAATCAAATCTGTTGGAAATGCAGTACAACATTCTCAATGCACACTCCTATAGTCTATTAAGTTTAAATGCTGAACAAATTTGAGATTTTAATATAAACTTCAGTTCAGTACATACTCATTTTAACTGATTATATCATACATTACATTTAAAATGCTTTTCATTTGGCTGTAATTGGCTTATTTAAACATAGATGAACATGAACAGGGCAGTAAGCTTATTCTCAATTAGCTGATGATATTGTCATTAGTTCTTATAAGATTTGGATGCAATTTGGCTTTAATTTTTTTAGCCTCCATATACACTACATAATTATAACTCAGATGAAAAAAAAGTCTTCTACTCATGCTACCAATTTAGTCAGTTGCTTGGCTTTAGCTTTCATCTAAAAGCCAGGAAATCTAGGAATGAGATGGCAGCTGATTTTCATTTATGGGACCATTAGACCATGAAAGGGATTGTAAGCAAATGGACCCCCTGTTGGATTCCAAGTCAAAAGAAATTCTTAATGACAATTTCAGAGACAGCAAGATGCTAAGTAGAATTTGAGGATTTTGATTTGCAGATTGGACACCATAGGGAGCTGATGTTTCTTTGCATAATCTTGACATTTTCCTTTTACAAGAAATTTAATCTTTTTTATTCTATCTTGATTAGTAAATTACTGAGAATAGAGACAGCATGTTGGTGCCATGACATTATTTAGAGTCATAATAATATTGGCAGTGGATCTGCTGTTTCTAAAATTAATATCCTATGTGATATGTTAACCCATTACTTTACTAATATTATTGACATCTGAGATGATGGAAGACAAATCACAGGTTTGAGAAGACAGTGGCAAGAAATACTGAAGTGAGAATCTTACTTAAAAGATGGACTTAATTTTTAAATATTCTTAACTTACAATGCATAATTTTGATAAAGATTTTCCTCATAACTGAAATATAGTGATATAATGAAGTGAGCACTGGACTACAAATCAGAAAAACGGGTGCTGGCCTGCTGCTATCTGAACAGTCCTAATAGTCAGACTGCAATCTCCCTCACCCTATTTCCTCATCTATGAAAGGCAAGAAATAATACTTATACTATTAACTGTCTGTGGCTACTTGGGCAAAAAGTAAGTGGCTTATAAACTTTAGAGTGCTATATGCGAGGTATTTTTATTACAAAAGTCACCATATTACCGTGGGTAAAGTGCTGGATTTTGTGTCAGAAACACATAGGTTACATTCCCTCTTGTGACAAATGCAAACTTTTGGACCATACAATCATAGTATGGGGGGGAAGAGACCTCAGAGGCTTTGATCCAACTCCCTCATTTCACAGGTGAAGAAACTGAGGCTCAGAGAGGGTAAGTGAAATTCCTAGCATCATACAGTTAGTGTCAGTGGCAGGGTTTGAACCCAGGTTTTCAATAGTTCCAAGGTTATAGTAGATATGACCCCATACTGCCTCACTTAAGTAATTTGCCATCTGCAAACCACAGACAACTCATTAAGATTATTTGTTACAGATAGGCTGCGATCTGCATCAGTGGAGAGTATCATCATATGAACAAAATCAAAGGTCTTTTACATATGTATTAGTTATCTTATAGGGTTGTTGTGAGGAAAGCACTTTGTAAAGAGTTAGAGCCACGTGAGTTATTATCGTGAGTTACTATTATCAGCTATTAATCTTTTTTATTACCTTTTCTTTGCTAGACAAGGTCATTTTTGCTAGTTCATAAATATCCAGAACTGAAAGGCAGTCTATCAATTCAACTTTTCCATTAGGGAACGAACACAGTTATACCAGGGAATAAAATGAACACTAATGTTCTTCTAGACAGATAGTTTTTTAAAAATGTCTTTCGATATGGTCTGTGCTTATGATCTGATCTCTGATTTTATTTTATCCATATGCCACACTTAATGTCAATTATGTTGTTATAAATTTTATTGCCACCCTTATTGGCTCATGTAATTCAAAATTCAGGGTCATCGTGGAAAACTTTACATTAGTAGATCAAGTCATCTTTTTTACAAGGCCAAAGAAGTCACCTATTTAGAAATTCTATTTTTTTTGCAAAAGAATAAGTTATTTTGCAGAGTAACTCTAAGCTAATAATATAAATAAATTATGAATTCAGTTACCAAAATTGTAATCCTGGAAGTTTATGTATTTCATTTTTATTTTTCTCATCTGGACTAGACACCTCAGATATTATAGCAAGTTCCCCATCCGTATTGTGTAACAAACCAAGCATTCCCGAATATCTCTTTCCAATTTAATAATTTTTACTAAGTTCTTTAATGCCTTGTGCACACACTTAAACGTGAATGATGAACAAATATCTGCTGGGCAAAAACTCAGAATTTCATTACTACTTGTTATTCTCCAGTTATGTCAATGACTCAGGTGAGCAACTCTTGTTTGACCTTACTCAAATCACTACTAGAACTGCCTGACCAGAGATGTCAAAGTGCATGGTCAGTCAAAAGTGATTGTCTTTCCGAGACTTCCTATACAGATTTGTTATCTAACTGTTGAATATGGCGTTGGAGTGCATCTGGAATCAGATGACCTACAAATAGGCTGATAGATTGTAGATGATAGATAGATAGATAGATATGCAGATATACACAATACACATATACGTGGCAAACAGGCACAGGTTATAAATTTGCACTATTCTAGGGAACTCATGAATGAATTAGATCACAGATACATTATAGTATATCAATAGAAAGAAAAAGAGAAAGAAGAAAGTAAAGAAAGGAAGTTTTGTATTGATATCTGTTATTTTTTCATATTTTATTATTTGATATTTTTAGTTTTCAACATTGATTTCTGCAAGATTTTGAGTTACAAATTTTCTGTCCATTTCTGCCCTCCCCACTCCAAGGTGGCATATATTCTGATTGCCCTGTTCCCCAGTCAGACCTCCCTTCTGTCACTCCACTCTCCCCCATCCCTTCTCCCTTTAACTTCTTGTAGGGCAAGATAGATTTCTATACCCCATTGCCTGTATATCTTATTTCCCTGTTGCATGCAAAAACAACTTTTTTTGAGCATCTGTTTTTAGAACTTTGAGTTCCAAATTTTCTCCCCCTTCCCTCCTCACCAACCCTCCCTAAGAAGGCAAGCAATTCAACATAGGTCACACATGTATCACAATGCAAAACACTTCCACAGTAATCATGTTGTGAAAGATTAAGTATATTTCCCTCCATCCTATCCTGCGCCCCTTTGTTGAATTTTCTCCCTTGACCCTGTCCTTTTTCAAAAGTGTTTACTTTTGATTACCTCCTCCCCCAATCTGCCTGCTATCAACCCCATCACTTATCCCCTTCTCTCTACTTTCCTGTGGAGTAAGATGCCCAATGGAGTGTGTATCTTATTCCGTCCTCAAGTCAAATCCAATGAGAGAAAGATTCACTCCTTCCACCTCACCTGTCCTCTCTTCCCTTCCAACAGAACTGCTTTGTTGTGCCGCTTTGTATGTTGGTAAGCAAAATGGGCTCTTAGCACTTAGTTGGCTTTTGTTTCCTTTGAGTAATTCAGTGTATTTCATTGATAATAAGTGCTAAGCCCCAGGCCCAAACCCCTATTAGGTGTAAAACTATGTGGGTGTGGATTGGTAACTAAGGTGGGGCCCAAGGTTGGGCTAACTCAGGGGAGGGCCTAGTTTACACATGAGTTTGAGTGATAGGTTTGGGACATCAGAGGCTCTTAGACCACGTGGGTTTAAGTCGCCTCTTTGTGACAATTTTAGGTCACGTGGGTTAGTCGCATGTGTGACTCACCCCTGACACTGAAAAAGATATAAAACCAGGGATTGGCCTTGTCTTCTTTGGAGCTCTTACTCACAGCATTGGTGGTGCACGTGACTCTGGGCCAGCCTCTTTCATGAGCTCCCGGGCTGAACCTAGATGTTGGTAACTATGAATCTGTATTTGGTCTGTCTGTTGATGTTTGTAATTTGTTTGTAATTTGCTCGGAAGTTCAGTGTGCTGGTCTCTTCCTCTGAACTAAGTGAATGATATTTGTATGCTGAATTAAAGTAAGCTTGTCAACGCCTTAACGTAGCTTTCCTTAGTTAAGCAGGTCAAAAGAACCTGTGCTTTTGCAGCGTGCTGGTAGCGTTCTTGTTGTTGGGCTTGGGTTGGTCTTACACCCCCACAACAGCTGCTAGTCAGATTATTGAAACAGTTTGTGAGATAAATAACCCCATTCTATCTCTCCCTTTCTCCCTCTCTCAATACATTCCTTTCTCACCCCTTAATTTTATTTATGTTTTAAATATTATGCCTTCATATTCTCTCACCCTGTGCCTTCTGCATATATATGTATATGTACATGTACATATATATATATATATATACATACACATATATATATGTGTGTGTGTTTGTGTGTGTGTGTGTGTGTGTGTGTGTGTGTGTGTGTGTGTATGTATGTATATTCCCTTCAACTACCCTAATACTGAGAAAGGTTTCATGAATTATAAGCATCATGGTTCCTTGTAGGAACGTAAACGAAACAGTTCAACTTTAGTAAGTCCCTTTTGATTTCTCTTTATTGTTTAACTTTTCATGCTTCTCTTAATTCTTGTATTTGAAAACCAGATTTCCTATTCAGCTCTGGTCTTTTCATTGAGAAATCTTGAAAGTCCTCTACTTTATTGAAAATCCATATTTTGCCTTGGAGCATGATACTCAGTTTTGCTGGGCAGGAGATTCTTGGTTTTAATCCTAGCTCCTTTGAACTCTGGAATATCATATTCCAAGCCCTTCAGTCCCTTAATGTAGAAGCTGCTATATCTCATATTATTCTGATCGTGTCTCCACAATACTCAAATTATTTCTTTCTGGATGCTTGCAATATTTTCTCCTTGATCTGGGAACTCTGGGATTTGGCTACAATATTCCTAGGAGTTTTCTTTTGGGATCTTTTTAAAGAGACAATTGGTGGATTCGTTCAATTTCTATTTTAGCCTCTGGTTCTAGAATATCAGGGCAGTTTTCCTTGATAATTTCTTGAAAGATGATGTCTAGGCTCTTTTTTTTCAGAATTAAGTGACATTTTATTGGGACAGAAGACCCTAAACGTGAGGATGGTCTCAGGGGCCTCCTAATAAGTTAAAGGCACCAGGATTAGAGGCAGCATTGGGCAGAGGTGGGGCTGAGGAAGGCCTGGCCCCTGAGGCAGGGAGGCCCAGGGAGGGAGGAGGGCACAGATAGAGGAGGGATGGGGCAGAAGTGGGGTCAGTAAAATTCCTGAGAAAACCTCCAGTTCTGACCTTCAGGGGTCCTGGGGCAGGCCAGGCCACAGAGGGCCAGGCAAGGAGCAATGTCTCCCCATTGGCTCCAGCTCTCCCATCTGGCAGGTTCAGAGGCACCTTGTAGTGGTCATGAGGCAGAGGGCCTAGGTTCGAATCCAGATTCCGCTGTTGGCTAGTCGGCTGTCTCTTGGAAATCCGGACTCTGCTGCTGGCTAGCTGGCTGTCTCTGGGCAAGGCACGATTGCTCCCCACTTAGGGAGAGTGGGGCACTGGCCTGGCTGGCTTTGGGGGTCCCTTTAAGCGCTAAACCCTAGGAGGGGGAAGGGGATGCTCTCTGGAGGAGCCAGGCTCTTTTTTTGATCTGGTTTTTGGTAGTCCAATAATTTTTAAATTATCTCTCCTGGATCTATTCTTCAGGTCAGTGGTTTTTCCAATGAGATATTTCACACTGTCTTCCATTTTTTTCATTCCTTTGGTTCTGTTTTACAATTTCTTGATTTCTCATAAAGTCACTAGCTTCTACTTGCTCCAATCTAATTTTAAGGTAGTATTTTCTTCAGTGGTCTTTTGGATCTCCTTTTCCATTTGGCTAGTTCTGCCTTTCAAGGCATTCTTCTACTCTTTGGGTTTTTGGTATTCTTTTGCTGTTTGGATTAGTCTATTTTTAAGGTGTCTTTTTTCAGTATTTTTTGGTTCTCCTATAGCAAGTCGTTGACTGGTTTTTCATGATTTTCTTACATCACTCTCATTTCTCTTCCCAATTTTTCCTCTACTTCTCTTACTTGCTTTCCCAAATCCTTTTTGAGCTCTTCCATGGCCTGAGGCCAATTCATGTTTTTCTTGGAGGCTTTTGATGTAGGCTCTATGACTTTGTTGACTTCTTCTGGCTGTGTATTTTGATCTTCTTTGTCACCAAAAAAGATTCTATAGTCTGAGTCTGAGCCCTTTTCTGCTGCCTGATCATGTTCCTCACCAACCACTTGACATTTGAGCTTTTTATTAGGGTATGATTGCTTATAGAGAGTACTTTGTCCCAAGCTTTAGGGGGCATGCTGCTCTTTTCAGAGCTACTTCTACTCCACCATCACCACAAGCTCTGCCACATCAGCACTCCTCCTCCCCCAAGACCTGCCAACTAGGAGTGTGACCCAGATCCAAGCAGAGCAAAGCAAGAAAACCCTGCCTCTGCGCTAGCAAAGCTATCCCTGCACTCCCACTGTAATCTGGTGCTTGATTACTCCCACCGTGTGTTCCAGTGACTCTGGAAGAAGCTGATGCTGGAGCTCTGGAAGCAGCTGCAGGAGCTTCCTACTGCTGCCACTGCCACTACCGTGCCACCTCCGCCACCCTCAGAGCTGAGACCAGACGGCCCTGGTCCTGATCCAGAAGTTTTCCCACTAATGTGCTCTGTGGTCTTTGGCATTTATAGGTTGAGAAGTCTGGTAACTGCTACAGATAGGTGATTGATGGCCCTAAGGTGTGCTCCACCCGACTCCCAGGTCTGGTTGGCCCATGCTGGGCTGCACTCTGCTCCCAGCACCATGCAATAGACCCTTCTCAGTGACCATCCAGGCTGTTCTGCACTGGAGACCCGCTTCCCTCTGCTACTCTGTGGGTTTTGCAGCTCTAGAATTTGTTCAGAGCCATTTTTTCCAGGGATTTGGAGGGATTTGGGGGAGGGCTTAAGTGAGTCCCTGCTTTCCAGCTGACATCTTGGCTCCACCCTGATATCTATTATTTTTACATTGTATAAATTTCCCATTATGCCACCCCACCTCCTTTCCCCTTACCAGATAGCCATTTTATATATGTACGGGATAGCCTTACCTAGGTGTCCTTATCTTTCTAGGTATTGTTTTTCAGTTAAGGGCAGGTATGCATGCTAGAAAAACAGCAGTAGCTCCAATATTAGCAACTTCAATAGAAGAAGCAGTAACCTCGGCAGAAGCAGAAGTAGCAGAAGCAGCAGTAGCCAAAGCAGCAGCAGCTGTAGTAGGAAAATTAGTGATTGAATATGAGAGCACAAGATGGTTCTTGTTATTTACCCTGCAGGAGTTGGGAGCTGGTGTTTCAGAGAAGAGAATTCTTTGCCCTTAATTCTTATGGCTGCTAGTTTGTTCCTTATCTTGGTGTATTAGGTTGAGCAAACTGCTGCATTCACTTTGGCTCTTGAACCTAATCTCAGTTTATAAGAGATTTTGAAAGTGGGTGTTTCAACAATCCAGCTAGCAGCTACTGTGGGGGTGTAAAACCAACAACAACCAGCTCACAGAATGTTGCAAGCCCAAGTCCTTTGATCTGCTTTACTAAGGAAAGCAATGTTAAGGGGTTAACAATCTTACATTAATCCAACGTACAAATATCATTCACTTAGTTCAGGGGAAAAAGCCAGCACCCTGAACTTCAGAGCAAATACAATCAAATTACAAACAGACCAAATACAATTTGTAGTTACCAACATCTGAGTTCAGCTGGGGAGCTCGACAACGGCTGGCTCAGAGTCATGCGTCACTACTGCTGCAGCTGAGACCTCCAAAAAAAGAAAGCCAAACTCTGGTTTTATATCTTTTTCGGAGTCAAGGGTGAGTCACACATGTGACTCACCCATGTGACCTAAAATCGTCACAGAAATGAGACTTAAACCCATGTAGTCTAAAAGTCTCTGTGTTGGTAAACAAAATGGGCTCTTAGCACTCAGTTCAACCAAGTGCTCTTGAAGAGTTTGGCCTTTGTTTCCTTGATTAGATTTGGGAGTCCTTGATGACCTCTTTGCCTCAGGGGAGGGCCTAGTTTACACATGAGGTTGAGTGACATGTTTGGGTAATCAGATACTTTTAGACCACCTGAGTTTAAGTCGCCTCTTTGTGACGATGTTAGGTCACATGGGTGAGTCGAATGTGTGACTTACCCTTGACCCTGAAAAAGATATAGATCCAGAGGTTGGCTTTCTGTTTTTTGGACTCTTACCGACAGCAGTGGTGATGCGTGTGACTCTGGGCCAGCCCTCATTTTGAGCTCCCAGGCTGAACCTAGATGTTGGTAACTATGAATTGTATCTGGTCTGTCTGTCGATGTTTGTAATTTGTTTGTATTTTATTCTGAATTTCAGGGTGCTGCCATTTTCCCCTGAACTAAGCGAATGATATTTGTATGCTGGATTAAAGTAAACTTGTCAACCCCTTAATGTTGCTTTCCTTAGTAAAGCAGATCAAAAGAGCCTATGCTTTTGCAGCGTGCTGGTAGCATGCTTATTGTTGGACTTGTGTTGGTCTTTCACTCCCACAACAGCTACTAGCCAGATTGTTGAAATAGCCTTCGATGTCACAAACTTGTCACCCAAACCCATTTAAAGTAGACTTTTCATTGAGGCAAGGAGGTCATCAAGGACTCCTAATTTAATCAAGAAAATAAAGTCCAAACTCTTCAAGGGCATGTGTTTGAATTAAGTGCTAAGAGACCATTTTGATTGCCAATACATTAGCATTGAAGAAAATATCTAATCCTTTTTCTCATTGATCCCCTGACCTGGAATTCCTTCTTTTTCATTTTAAAATAATTCTTTGTTATATGGGATTGGTCTATGAGAAGGAGAAAGAGCAAGGATGGGAAGGGAAGTTTGAGGGACACAAAGACAAAAATATAAGTAAAAATATTTAAATTCTCATTAGCATTCTTA
Source organism: Trichosurus vulpecula (assembly GCF_011100635.1). Taxonomy (NCBI): domain Eukaryota; kingdom Metazoa; phylum Chordata; class Mammalia; order Diprotodontia; family Phalangeridae; genus Trichosurus; species Trichosurus vulpecula. The sequence goes on along the minus strand of NC_050581.1, from coordinate 93,102,694 downwards.
TTTCTATCAAAAGAAAGAATGGATGCAAGTACTTCACCTTCATCATCATAATCACCATCAAAACATGAAACTGCAAATAAATGAATATTTTAAAAACTAGTTTTTGTGAAGAAACTAGTTAATTTCCATTTTGAATATCATTCCATAATTCCTGATGATTTTCATCCAGTTTTAATTAATTGTGCTCTATCTCTGTATTTGAAGACTGTTTCTAAAAATTGCAATAGTATCTTCATTCAAAATATAACATTTTCAGTACCCTATAAAGACACAGGTGAGTAAAGAAAAACCACAATTGCCTTATTCCCACTGTTGTTTCTATTATATTGATCAAATCTACATGGAGTTGTGATATTATATCAGGAAAGCTTTTAAATATTTTCAAAGATTTTGAAACAAATATTTGACAATCATATATTCTCATAGGAAAGTTTGGTGGTACATTGGATAGAGTATCAGGCGTGGTGGCAGAAAGAGCTAGCTTTCAATCTGGTCAAAGACACTAAAGCCACACAGCTTTTATAATATTGGGCATGTTTCTTAACCACTATCTGCCTCAATTTTCTCATCTGTAAAATGGGGATAATAATAAGACTTCTACCGGGGTTTTCGTAAACATCATATGAAATAATAATTTTAACGTATTTAAGTACAATTCCTGGCACATAGTAAGTGTTATATAAATACAAGCTATTAATATTAGATGACCAATACCCATGTGGGACCCCTTTCTACTTCTTCAGAGATCGTGACTGAGTGGTTGAAAAGGAGGCAAATATTGTTAATAACATAGCTTATTAAAACTAAATGATAAATAAAATTAGGAGGTAGCTACTCAAGTTTTTCACAGAGAGTCCCATAAAAGAGCTGGGTGAGTTTATTATGTCTACAAAGTAGAACAAAATATCATTTGGGCAGTGTAGCAACAATCTGCTAGCAGCTACTGTAGGAGTATAAGACCCACTAACAACCAGCACACAGAAAGCTGCCAACACAGATTCTTTGATCAGCTTTTCTAAGGAAAACAACTTTAATGGGTTAACAATCCCAGTTTATTCAAACATACAAATACCATTCACAGTTCAGGGGGAAAAGATCTGGCCCTTGAACTTCGAAGTAAATACAAACAGAAATTACAAACATGAACAGACCGACCTTCTCTGATTCAAATCACAGTACATAGTTACCAGAGAAGAACCAACATCTGGCTTGCAAAGCTGGGGGGCAGTTACAACTTCCCCAGAGTCTCAACACTCCTTCAACAAGTGTGCCCCAAAAGTCAAATGCCAAGATGCCTTCAATTATATCCTGTTCCCAGCCCTGAGGGCTCTGACCTCACCTAGCCTGGGTGTTGAAAATTTCCCCATCCCCAGTATCACATCATATACAAATCAATGACTCCCAATTGTCTCAGTGCTGAGAAATACTCCAAGACAAAAAGATTACACTTTATCTGCCCCATTCACACAAAGGCCAGAATCATTAGAGGCAGTTAAGAGAAAAACAGCAAAAAGTCCCTCCTTAATTACTATAACAAGCAGATACTTAGTTGGACTTTTCAGTAGTCACAATGAGAATAAGCTAAAACAGTCCAACATAAAGATGCCTGAATTGTTGAACTAGTATCTCCTGCAAAGGGTGAAACCAATCATTCAGGATTACTTTCCAAGATACTTTAAAGAAGATCCAAATACAATAACAAAATGCAGATAGTAGTTTTACCCTAAAACAACATATATTGAACCGCACGTTTACTTTCTTGTCTTGCAAAGCATTGATGTTTGACATGATTGTACTTAAAATACTTAAATACATATAGCTCTAGGGTATTTTTCATGGAAATAAGATAACTGGCAGACTTTTACAAACAATTTTCTAAAGCAGATGGCATCTTCATAATCATACAATTGACTGAAAAGTGCAAAACCCAAAAATGTCTATGTTTATTTTTGTTGACAAAAAAATTGAATCAATAAGCAAATGCGGTCTTAAAGCCTTTCCTCTAATGATGACTCTCTTGTGCTTATATTAATATAGCACAATATTCCTTGATAAGTGCAACCACAGAGATAATTCTGTTTAATAATCCTATGATGATTAATGTTAATCAAAGCATAAAAATGTATAATTACCAACACTATTTGCCAGTCAAGAACAATACTGTGCAAAAAATCAAAAGGGAAAAGGTTTCTCTATAAATAGTGAGGTCCTCTACATGATTATATTACAAAGCACGTGAAGTCCATGGACAGTACAGGGCTGCATTAGTGAGAAAAAAAGGTCAATCTAATAATCCATTAAAGAAAAACCAAAATATATATTTTTAAAAAGTCTATTGCTCAGATAAAAATAGGCGGTGGGATGTCGACACTATTGAAATAGTACATCAGTACGTAAATCTAGGACATCTACCACAGATACATAATTAGTGGAGTGAATAAGAGGAAGAATGGGGTAGATTTATTTGAGGAAATTACATTATGTTTTAGGAATTCTAAACTGTTTACTGATGTACACACACATACACACACGATTTTAACCTATTTAATATTTTGATGATGCCATGCATGTACAATTCTTAGAACATTATAATCTCTAAAAAATCCAAAATTAAAAAAAAAAAACTTGTAGGTGATCTAAATGGCAAGAAACAAATTCATGGTGGCATAGTTCATTGCATTCATTTCCAAATGATCAACTATGAACAAGAAATGAAATATAAGATATTACTTGGGAAATTTATGAAGAGAAAAATAGATTAGCTGGACCAGATGCCTGGAATGAATGAAGCATAAGAGGTGGTATATTTATGTCTACATATCTATATTTGTATCTATGTATATTGATTGTTACAAAATTAAAAAAAAACATAGAAGATACTTCTAGCTCATGTGATCAACAAGATGGAGGAGAAGACATTTCTGATGTCACCATGACCTTTTATACCTCTGAAAAATTGAAATTATTTTCCAGAGATAAATTAATGTCAGCTGTCTTCATGGTTTAGGATACCTGGAATTCAAAAGAAGGTGAAAATAAAATCAATGAATTTTCCCTACCCTAAGCTCATTTCACATATCCTCCCCAACCCCACCCAACATATTAAAGTGGCAAGGATGCCCTAGTTGACCCAAGGACCTGACTCACACACTTGCAACAAAACCCAGCCCCACACCTCAGTTCACCCTATTTCTTTCCAGTGCCTTGGAGCTTCAGGCTCCAGGCTGCAGAATCTTGCTAGAGTCATGATAAATAGCCAATGCTATGGAAGCAGTGCTCTGTACTGTAAAAGATCTCTGCAAGAGAAGAGAGGAAGAGAGGAAAAAAGGCAAGATATTTTTCTAGGCCTGAAATAATCTTAACTCTATACCCCATATCTGATACTTCCAGAACCTTAGAGACCCAAACTACAGAAATAAACCCTGTAGGATCAGCAAGACAGATCTATAAACTGATGCCAGGCCAGAAAACTGAGGAACAGGAGCAAGAGAGGACACCTGAACAGCACATTGACTGGGGGCAAAGCTATGCAGTGCTCTTTTTTTTCTCTTAATAGCATTTTTCCAATTACATATAAAGATAGTTTTCAACATTCATTTTTGTAAGATTTTAAGTTCCAAATTTTCCCCTTTCTCCTTTCTCTCCTCCCTCCCCAAGACAGCAAGAAATCTATATAGGTTATACATGTTCTATCATGTTAAACATATTTCTACATTAGTCACATTGTGTAAGAAGAGATAGGGGGAAAACTGTGAGAATGAGAAAGACCAAAAAAGTGAAGACAGGATGTTTCAATCTGCATTCAGACTCCATAGTTCTTTCTTTGGATGCAGAGAGTATTTTCTATCATGAGTCTTTTGGATTATTGCACAATGTTGCTGTTACTGTGTACACTATTCTCCTGGTTCTGCTCACTTCACTCAGGATCAGTTCATGTCTTTTAGTTTTGTTGTTTTTTTCTGAAATCTGCCTGCTCGTCATTTCTTATAGAACAATTGTATTGCATTACATTCAAATGCCACAACTTTTTCAGCCATTCCCCAATTGATGAGCATCCCCTCACTTTCCAATTCTTGGCCACCACAAAAAGAACTGCTATAAATATTTTTCTTCATGTGAGTCTTTTTCCCTTTTTTATGATCTCTTTGGGATACAGACCTACTTGTTGTTGTGCTTGTCCTTCTTTCTCGAAGAGGACGATGACATCAGAGAAACGATGACATGACTTGCAGTTGACTTTGATTTGAGGGAGAGAGCACTGTGCAAAATCACCGGCCTCACTTTCTCCTCCAGAGCCATCTGGATACAGTGGCCAGATATTCACCAGGACAACTGGAGATGGCCGAGTATGCTTTAGGAAATCCTGGCCCTCTTAGGGTAAGGTCTTTTCAGGTTCTCACTTTGAGTGAATAGGCCTCTTTAAGAAGTTAATCAAGGGATGGCCCCTTTAATCAAAAACTCAAAAAGAAAATCAAACTGCTAGGGGAAGACCTGCAGGGTTCCTGTCCAAAAGAGAAACAGTTACTATTTAGTATTTACATTCAATCTGTGCTAGGAGGGCAGTAGTTGTATGGTTGGACCAAGGGACATGCGCAGTTTTATAACCTTTTGGACGTATTGTTCTCCAGAATGGTTGGATCCATTCACAACTCCACCAACAATTATGCAGCACTCTTTTAAGCCTGAATAAAAGTACTCAGCATGCAGCTGAAACCATTTCTGTCTCCCTAAAAGTCAGTTGAGACAGAGGGGTAAGCTGGTGAATTGTGACTTTCCCAGCAAAGGAGGAGGTTGAGATGCTTTGATATCCAACCCCTAAGGAAACAACTATCAGAGAGGACAGAAACAGAAAATGAGTAATAGGGATGAAAAAGAAAGAAATGATCCAAGATCTCAGAAAGAAGAAAACTCAAAGACCTTGAATATGAGTCAATATAACAACAGGGAAAATAACATCAGAAGGAACAGTGATCTTCAGATTGAGTGAGTTCAGGAATTTATTACAATACTATAAAACAAAGGCAAAGGATCCAACACTTGAGGAAGCATAGGATCCTGTGAACTTTGAGGAGAGAATGAAACCATGATAGTTCCTGACTGATTTAAAAGAAAAATGAGAATTATGAGAGCAGGATTTATGAACTGTGCACCAAAAATAATTTAAGAACAGAAAAAAGCTGCAAAACTTAATTCTGTGACAACAAAACTTATCACATAAATAAAACAAATGAAAACAAATTAAGAATGCAAAAGCACAGAAATGAAAGACAATCTAGAAAAAAAATGAAGCAAAAAAATACAAAAAGAGTATGCTCACCATCTAAACCAAACATACTGATCTGAAAGACAAGATGTATAGAAACTGTCTAAAGACCATAGGTCTCTCAGAAGAATATGAAGAGACAAAAAACCTGAATACCATAATGAAAGAAATAATACAAGAGAGTCAGTACCTCTGAACACACAGACACACACACACAGGCACAGATACAGACACAGGCACAGATACAGACACAGGCACAGATACAGACACACACAGACACACACAGACACACACACACACACACACACACACACACACACACACACACACACACTGAAATACCATTTGGAAGAATTGATAAATCATCTACAGCAGTGCTGTCCAAAATGCTGCCTCAGTGTGATTTAAGTGCCCGCCTACAAGCATAGAAATTTACATAAATGCTTTAGTAAACAAAGCCAATCTACCCTAGAGCTCTCACTAAGATGGCAAATCAAAATATATTGTCTATTGTTTTAATAAAAACCTATGGTTGGACGTCTCCGATCTACAGAGAGGGGAAAAAACCAGCAACAACAAACAGAGCTCCTCACTCCAAGACATTCAATGGTTAAATTTAACAATTCAATTCAGCAACATTATAAAAGAACCAGATCTTAAGAGAGTATTTGCTTCTCAAAGACTTGTCAGTTGATATATTACTAGATCCCAGGGCCTGGGATGAGTGACAAGGGTGAATGAAAGCAGTAGCCAAGGCCAGCAACAGAAGCAAGATGACAGCAGAGCATCAAGTGAGAGACTTATTTCTAAATGAAAAAGGAAATTTACAAGCTATATTTTTTGTTTATAAAACAATTAGAAAGGAAAAATGTTAGTTCATCATTTGTAATGTCTTTTCAGGTAAACATGAAATTGTGCTTTTCTCTCCAGTATAAAATGTGATTTCTATGAAATCAAAACTTAGTTCTACTTATCAGTAGCCCCACTTATTGATAATATTGTGGCTGATGTTGTTTTTGTTTGTCCTTCATTCTCAAAGAGGACCACAGCATCTTGGAAGGAGGTGTCATCACTTGCAAGTGAATTGCATTTAAGTAAGGGAGAGCTGCGCAAAGTCACAAACCTCCCTCTCTCCTCCGGAGCCATCTGGGTCCAGTGGCTAGGTATAAATAAGGATGACTGAAGATGGCTCTGGATGCAGTAGGAGGCCTAGGCCTTTTTTAGCCTTTTTTCCAGTTCTCAGTCTGTCCAAGGCAACACCCATTCAGTGATCAAGGCTAGGTAAAATTGAGGGGAAAATGGCCTCTTTAACCTAGTCAAAAATAAAATAAAATAAAATCAATCTGGAAGAGGAAGGCCCTCAGGATTTGGGGACAACATGGAAACAATTGCTATTTACACTCACTCTGAGCCATCAGAATCCAAACAATCACTAAGTGAAATTTAGGCTAGGACCTATTGTTGACCAATCAATGACAGCCAGAGTGATGTGGATTTTAAGTCATTGTCCATAAAAAGAAATCTAGCATGTAAACTCCAAGATATCTTGCTAGATTTCAGCAATCAAAACTGATATTCCTTTGAGCAGAGTACCCATAGGTAAAGGTATGGGAAGGGAGGGAAGGAAGGAGGGAAAAAAGGAAGGAAGGAAAGAAAGAAGGAAGGAAGGAAAGGAGGTTCTGGGAGGACCCCTTCAATCTGTCCTCCAATAAGAGGAAGGGGTTCCAAGGGTGGGGGGTCTGATGAAGTGTGAGCTACAGGTCTAAAATGATTTTGTAGGAGCAGAATGAGAAGGCTGGAAGAGTACAACCAATTGGGAAATGAAGAGGAAAAAAAATAGCTAATGTTTGTATGCCAGTTTAAAATGGGTAGACTGCTTTCACAAAAGTCATTACATCATCTCACAAAAACTCTGTGAAATTTGTAGTACAGTTATTAGAAATTAGTTATTAGAAATTTATGGTTCTTGTAAATCATTATAAGTGGCATTTTTTCCTGTTTTGGCCAGAAACCCTTAGGGTCTTCATCTCCCCGACTGATTTTTTTTTTGACTAAGTAAAAGAGACCATTCTTTGAGTCATTTTTACCTAGCCTTGATCACTGAATGGGTGTTGCCTTCAGGCAGACTGAGACCTGGAAAAGACCTTAGCTGAAAAAGGCCAAGGCTCCCACTGCATCCAGGGCCATCTTTAGTTGTCCTGATCTATATCTAACCACTAGACCGAGAAGGCTCCAGAGGAGAGAGTGAGGTTTGTGACTTCGCACAGCTCTCCATTACTTAAAAGCAATTCACTTGCTAGTCAGGACATCTACTTCCTGATGTCATGGTCCTTTTCAAGAATGAAGGACTAACAACAACCTGTGAGTAGTAGTAGCTGCCCAACTAGGGACCCAACTGGTCAGTTCCAGTTCCAGTTAATATTGCAATAAAGCAGTATTGATAATATATGCTGACAACAAAAGAAATAACTAGCTTATTTGATGTGAAAAATGTGGATAATTTAATTGCCTGATGGTTTTTCCCATGATATATACTTGGCATTTTACTGTCCCGTTAATACGTATGTGGTGTATCCTAAAGTTTTAGTAGGCAAATAATTTCCTTTAAAAAACACTTATGTTTATGCATTCTGGTGACAGAACGATTTTTTGTAACACACATGTTTAGCCACTTATAGATTTGGAAAGGTTTGGAGAAAAACAGTTATGTGAATACATTTTGGATGAAAATTTAGAATGCCTATTTTTTAAGTTTAGGATTGCTACTGCATAAGTGTATAACTTCGGACAAATCTGTGGGCCTTTGTTTTCTCATCTGCAAAATGATAGAATTGTGGTATATGGTATCTTCGAAGAAGGAAATGTTCTAATTTTTAAATATTTAAATATAAATTATATGATCAACATGCCTCCTAAGGAAAGATATATTCAGTCTTCCTGGGAGAACTTATTTAGAATGATTGCAGGTAATGCTCTTCAGGACTACATTTAAGTACTTTCATAATGCTTTTATGTACATAATACGAAATACTTAAATACAAATTAAAATATTCAGTTGTTTCCAATTGCATAGATATTTCACATCATGTAAACATAACTTACCTTGACTTTTATCTTTTCCATGAACCATTACCTACATTATTTGGTTCTATTCTTCAATTCTCTCCCATCAAAAACTTTAACTTCAACAGAAATCTTGGCTTTGGTTTATTCCATATGAACCTTAAGGTTCATTGTTACTATATATTGAATTCTAGAGAATAACTGAATTCTATATTTTTATTCAAGCTATACTCTTGGCAAAATCAATGTTAAAATCATTAGAAAGTATTTGGGAAAAAAGATTTGCAGAACAATTCTTAGTTATTCACTTGGGGAAAAAACATGATTAGCTTTGGGTAAAATTTATGTACAAAACACACAAACACAAAAACACGGATCCATGTGGCTTTTTCATCCTTTTTTCTTATGGACAGTACATTTCTCAGCTAACCATCTTGGGAAAAATGAAGTAGCATAAATCTTTGGCCATTCAGCAAATAGGTATTGTTGAGGATAATCTTAAGGATGATTCTTGAGTATCAATCTTGAGGATAAGGTTAAGAATAGCCACACAAATTAGCTCTTCATAGAACAAAAATGATTAGGTTGAGCTTAAAGGAAAGCAAATTCTGGGAATGTAAGAACAATATAAATGTATTACAAACTGAAGCCAATGTGCAGTTGCTAATCCAAGGTACTGAAAACCTTTCCATGAGAAGCAAAAACATGAAGTGAACAATAAATGTTGGGAAGAAAAATTGATATAATGTGTTAGTAAAATTTTTGGTATACTGACTAGATTTCAAGAATTTCAATCATAGAATCTCATTTTAGAGAAGATACTTAAACTTGTTTGAGGCAATCTTTGAGTTGATTAGAGTTGCTGAGTGTCATTGCTAATTATTTCTGTATATATTATTAGTTATAAAGGAAAGTGACTATTCAAATATTGACAAAAGAGAATTAAAATGAAGATACAGAGAATGGATTATTTTAAGGCATAAGTTTTCAGCCAGTTCTCTGTGTCTATGACTTCTGAAGCCCGAAAGTTCACTAGAGTAAAATCTTATAATGCTGAGAACTTACACAAAAAATATCATCTATTGGTTAAATGTTATATCAAAGTTCCTGAAATAGTAATTAAGGTTGGACTTTATGCTGTTGACCTTCAATGATTCTGGCCTTTGAATGGGACAGATAAAGTGGGATGTTTTTTGTATTTCCTCAGCACTGAGACAATTGGGAGCCTTTGATTTGTATCTGATGTGATATTGGGGGTGGGGAACTTCTCCACGCCCAGCCTGGGTGAGGTTGAGGCTCTGAACAGGATAGATAAGCACAGAGGTTAGCGTTCTTTCTCGGAGCTCTGAGGCACAGCAAGAGTGGCACGACTCTGGGCCAGCTGTTATGATGAGCTCCCCAGCTGAACACCCAGATGTTGATAACCAGGAATTGTATTTGGTCTATAATTCAGGGTGCTGGTTTTTCCACCTGAACTAAGTAAATGATATTTGCATGCTGGATTAAAGTAACATTGTTAACCCCTTAACATTGCTTTCCTTAATAAAGCAGATCAAAAGGACCTGGGCTTGCAACATTCTGTGAGCTGGTTGTTGTTGGCTTTACACCCTCACAGCAGCTACTAGCTGGATTATTGATACAGTTCCTTAAAGTAAAAGAAATCTTATCATGTTTCAAAATCATGCCGTTGTTTCAACCCAATTCAAAGATGACTTGGTACTCTGTAACAACAATTGAGTATGTGATCCCACTGCTACAGGTATTACCTTCTATAACACAAATCAAACAACCTCCTTACTTTCTTTTCTTGTAAAGTTTAGTATTCCCCAATAAGTTTCTACCTAATGTCATTAGCTTTCCCTCCTCCTCTGCTAAAAAAAATATTTCCCTTTAATCTCAGGATTACCAAATGAGATATTCAACCATTTTCTCATCTCTTACTTCCATAGCCAACAAATCTCCTTTTCTGGTTGGTATACTTTATACGAATTCTGGCACACAGTATATCTTAGTTAATAGTCATCTGGTTATGCCTGCCATATCATTTTCAAATGCCTTTTGGTTTAGGAGCAGAATCAAGATAGTGGAGGAAAGGGAGAATTCCAGCCAAACTCTCACCATTTCTTTCTAAACAACTTTAAAATAAAGCTTCAAATAGAATTTTAAAGAGGCATAACAAATGAAAGGTCAGATTGAGACGTTTCCAGCCTGGCACAATTTAGGAGGTTAGAAAGAGAGGTCTGTGTTACTGGATTGAGGCTGGTAATCACAGTAGTTACAGTAACTGTGGAACTTAGAGGCAACGACAGTAGTAGCAAGAGCAGCAGAACTTGGTGCTTTCAACTCCCTGAGATAAGAAAGATATTGAATACTTGGTCAGAAGGTGATCAGAGAGGACTCCTGTTCTAGTACTGGCACAGAACCAGGCACTATAAGGCAACTTTCTTTCCTATTAGCCAGTTCTGGGTCATAGTTCCAGGGTAGAGAGGAGAGCTTATAGTGGAAGGAATAGGAGGTGGGGGGCAAGTCCCAGTTCACAGTTCCAGGAAGGAGAGGAGGCATGTTCTTAAGAGAACAGGTAAGGACTAGAGTACAGATGAGGAGACAAGTAATACATCTCTAAGGATCATACCAAATTGGAAGCACCAAAAACTTACAAATTTTCAGAACTAGTGGTAAAAGCAGCAGTAGTAAAAACCTGAAGCTTGGAATATTGACCCCACTCCCACCACAGAAATGAGAAGGTACCTCCCATAACATAAATTTCCAAGTCAAGAAATAGGATAAAAAATTAGCAAATAACAAAAAACCAAAGTGTTACACACACACACACACACACACACACACACACACACACACACACACACACATACACACACACACATAAAGCTACTATGGTGAAAGGAAAGGTAAAGACACAAACTCAGAAAAAGACAATATCATAAAAAAATCTACAAGCAAATCCTCCAAGGAAAAAATAGGACACAAGCCAAATAAGAATTCCTAGAAGAACTAAAGAAAAAGTTAAAAAGAGTAAAATTAATGATATTAAAAATCAAATAAGAGTTGTAGAGAAAAATTAAGGGAAAATTAGGGCAATGCATGAAAGTTATGAAAAGAGAATTAGCAGTGTGGCCAAAAAAGGCAAAAAATACAGAATAGCTCCTTAAAAGCAGAATTGACCAAAAGAAAACTAATTCCTACAAAATAAAGAAAAATAGTTCCTTAAAAATTAGAAATGGTCAAGTGGAAGCTAATGACCCCATGAGAAATCAAGAAATAATAAAATAAACTCAAAATTTAAAAAGAGAATCTGGAAAAAAAAACTGACCAGGAAATAGATTGAAGAGAAAGTATTGGAGATTAATTACCTGAAGGCTATGAATAAAATAAAATAAAACTTGAACATGATACTTCAAGAAATTGTAAAGGAAAACAGCCCTAATATCTTAGAACTGAAGGTCAAAATAGAAATTGAAACTCCTAAAAGGAAAACCAAATACCAGAACCAACCACCAGAGCTCCCAGGTCAAGCAGAAAAATGATTCAAACATCTAGGAGAAAAAGAAAATTAAATACCATGGCATGACAGTAAGAATCACTCAAAATTTAGCAGCACCACAATAAAGGATCACAGGGTTTGGAATATGATATTCCAGAAAATAAAGGAACTATGATTACAATTAAGAATAACCTACCAAACAGAACTGAGTATCATCCCTCAGTGGAAAATTGGATATTTAATGAAATAGAAGACTTCCAGGAATTCTTTTTTTTGTTTTTCTTTGATTATTTTTGTTTTCCAAGTTACATTTAAAACAAATTTAAACATTTCTTTTTTTCAACTTTGGGTTCCAAATTCTCTTCCTTCCTCCCTCCCTGTCATGTCTCTTTGAGAAAGCAAGCAATTCAATACAGATTATACATGTGCAGTCTTGAAAAACATTTCCATAATACTCACATTGTGAAAGAAAATATAGACAAAAACACCTCAAGAAAAATAAAGTTTTTAAAAAACATGTTTCTGTCTATATTTAGACACTATAAGTTCTTTCTCTGGGGAAAGATAGCATTCATCATCACAAGTCCTTCAGAGTTGTCTTTGATCATTGTGTGGCTGAGAATAGCTGTCATTCATAGCTGATCATCTTACAATATTGCTGTTACTTTGTACACACATTTCACTTTGCATCAGCCCATGTAAGTTTTTCCAGGTTTTTCTGAGAGCATGCTGCTTATCATTTCTTATAGCACAATTGTATTGCATCACAATCACATACCACAATTTGCTCAGCCATCCCCCAATTGATGGACATCCTATTAATTTCCAAATTCTTTGCTTCCATAAAATAGCTGCTATAAATATTTTTGTACATATATGTCCTTTTCCTTTTTTTGTTTTGTCTCTTTTGTGTTACAGACCTAGTAGTAGTATTGTTTGGTCAAAGAGTATGCAGGATTTTATAGCCCTTTGGGCTCAGTTCCAAATTGCTCTATAGAATGGTTGGATCAGTTCACAACTCCATCAACAGGGCATTAATGTCTCATTTTCCCAAATCCCCTTTACCATTGGTCATTTTCCTTTTCTGTCCAATTAGCCCACCTAACATGTATAAGGTAGTGCCTCAGAATTGTTTTAATTTGCATTTCTTCAATCCATAATGAGTTAGAGGATTTTATGGCTATAGATAGCTTTGATTACTATACTTGAAAACTGTTCATATAGTTTGATAATTTATCAATTGGGAAATGGCTTATTTTTATAAATTTGATTCAGTCCTCTGTATGTTTGAAAAGTGAGGCCTTTATCAGAGAAACTTGCTTCAAAATTTTTTTCACAGTTGCTATTGCTCACTGTATTTCTTCCATCCTATTTCCCTAACTTTTTCTTCTTTTTTCCCTCTCCTTTCACCTTGCCCATCCTCAAAAGTGTTTTGCTTCTGACTACCCCCTCTCCAATCTGCACTCACTTCTATCACCACCCTCTTCTTTTATCCTCTTCCCCTCTTACTTTCTTGTAGGGTAAGATGGATCTCTATACCCAATAGAGTGTATACATTATTCCATTTTTGAGCCAATTCTGATGATGGTAAGTTTCACTTCCCCTTCAACTCCCCACCGCTGTCCTCCACTGTAAAAACTTTTTCTTGACTACTTCATCCTGTACCCTCTGTGTTTGTGTGGGAATCTCTATATCTCTAATATATGTGCAGATATATATATATATATATATATATATATATATATATATATATATATATATACACATATAAAGATATAAATTTCTTCTAACTGCCCTAAGGAAGAGAAAGTTCTTATAAGTTACAGGTCTTGTTATCCCATGCAGGAATGTAAACAGTTTAACCTTATTAAGTCCATTATGATTTCCCTTTCCTGTTTACCTTTTCATGCTACTCTTAAGCCTTGTATTTGAAAGTCAAATGTTCTATTCAGCTCTGGTCTTTTCATCAAGTGTTTGAAAGTCCTCAATTTCAGTGAATGTCTATTTCCCCCCCTGAAGAATTATACTCAGTTTCGCTGTGTAGGTGATTCTTCCTTGTAATCCTAGCTCCTTTGCCCTCTTGAATATCATATTCCAAGTCCTCTGATCCTTTAATGTAGAAGCTGCTAAATCTTGGGTTATCCTGATTGTGACTCCACACTACTGGATTGCTTCTTTCTGGCTGCTTGTAATATTTTCTCCTTCACCTCGGAGCTTTTTTTCCATTTTGCTATCTCAGGAGTTGATCAGTGGATTATTTCAATTTTTATTTTACCCTCTGGTTCTAGACTATTAGGAAAGTTTTACTTGATAGTTTCTTGAAAGATGATGTCTAGGTTCTTTTTTGTTTGATCATGGCTTTTTGGTAGTTCAATAGTTTTTAAATTATCTTTCCTGGATCTATTTTCCAGGTTAGTTGTTTTTTTCAATGAAATAATTCATGTTGTCATCTCTTTTTCATTCTTTAACTTTGTTTGATTTTTCTTGATTTCTTATAAAATCATTAGCTTCCATTTGCTCCATTCTAATTTTCAAGGAATTATTTTCTTCACTGACCTTTTAAACTTTCTTTTCCATTTGGCCAAGTCTATATTTTTTTTCAGTGAATTTTTGTGACCCTTTTTCCATTTGGCCTAGTGGTTTTTATAAGGTGTTATTTTCTTCAGTATTCTTTGTGTTTCCTTTACCAAGTGGTTGACCTGTTTTTCAAAATTTTCTTGCATCACTCTCATTTCTGTTCCCTATTTTTTTTTATCTTTCTCACTTGATTTTCAACATCTGTTTTTGAGCTCTTCCATAGCCTGAGACCCATTTTTTTGTTTCCTGGAGGCTTTGGATGTAGGAGCTTTGACTATGTTATCTTCCTCTGAGTGTGTGTTTCAATCTTCCTTGTCACCTTATTAACTTTCTATGGTCAGAATTCTTTTTTTTCTGTTTTTTGCTCATATTTCCAGCCCATTACTTGACTTTTAACTCTGTTAAAATAGGGCTCTGGTTCCAGTTTGAAGGTACACTCTCCCAAGCTTTAGGGATTTTGTGTAGCTGTTTTCAAAGATACTTCTAGGAACCTGTAAGTTTTCAACTCTTACAAGGTGGTATAATCTAAGGATGGGTGTTTACTACTCTCCTGGCCTTTGCTCTGGTCTTTGAGTGACCACAAGCACTCTTTTCTGCCCTAGAACCTTGACAAGGCTCCCTCCTCCACTGTGGCTGGCAACAAGCTTGAGTGTGCTAGTGCTTCTCCTTGCCCTGGGACTGTCACTCAGGACACCAACCTAGATCAGAGTTTGGACAAAGAAAGACCTGCCTCAGTGACAAAGAGACTCTTGTAATCTTCTTTTCCTATGTTGTTAAACCCTTTTACCATCTGTACTCTAAGAGCTCCAGAAACTGCAGCTCCTGCCACTGCTGATTCTATGGCTCCCAAAGACCGTACTCCTAATTTTCTGGGGACCTGCCTGCACTGGTGCAGCCTGAAATGAACTGTGTTCCTCTGTCACCTTGTTGCAGCAGACCTTTTCTGCCAGCCCAAGTTGTCTTGGACTAGAAAATTGCTTCACTCCACCTGTTTGAGGATTCTGGTGCTCTAGAATTTGTTTAGAGTAATTACTTAAAGTTATTTGGAGGAGTTTGGGGGAGAGCTCAGGTGAGTCCCTGCCTTTACTCCACCATCTTGTCTACCTCCTTGTAAGTGTCACTTCCAGGAATTCCAGATGGAAAGAATGGAACTGAAGAGAAAATTTTACATTCAACCAACTCTCAAGAGAATTATGAAAAAAAATCAATATGAATATAGAATCATGAGAAACTCAAAAGGCTAAACTGTTTACATTCCCAAATAGGATGATGATACATGTAACCTCCAATTACTTTATCATCATTAGGACAATTAGAAAGAATGTGCATAAAAGCATGGGTATGAGTCTATTATGTTGGAATAACCTCAAAAGAAAAATAGAAGGCTGAGAAAAATGGTATACTTAAAGTATTGGAAGTGGAGAGAAAGAATGAGAAAAATTATCTTACCTAAAAGGGTCACTTAAGGAAGAATTTTTACAACTGAGGGGAAAATGGGTGGGGGCAATGCTTGAACATGACATTGGGACTGGTTCAAAGAGAGAAGAATGCACTTATACAAATACACACACACACACACACACACACACACACACAACTGTGTATAGAAAGCCATCTTACCGAATAAGAAAGTAGGAGTGGGAAGGGCTAAGAGAAAGGGCTGAGGTGAAAAGAGAGAAGGAAGATAAAGGAAAGCAGTAACTAGAAGTAAAATAGACTTTTTAAGAGGGACAGGTTTTTTTTTTTTTTTTTTTTTTTTTTTTTTCAGCCAAAGAAAAACAAAGTTTATTAAAGATTTGCCATAATGGGTAAGCTCTTGGGGAGCCTGAGCATTTGTGATGCTAATGCCAGCAGGCCAGATTGAACCTTCAGCCTTTATTTTTTCTTTCTTTTTTTTTTTTAATGCAATTTATTTATTTAACATATTTGGTTTTCAGCATTGATTTTCACAACAGTTTGAATTACAAATTTTCTCCCCATTTCTGCCCTCCCCCCCCACTCCAAGATGGCGTATATTCTGGTTGCCCTGTTCCCCAGTCAGCCCTCCCCTCTATCACCCCCCTCCCCTCTCATCCCCTTTTCCCTATCCTTTCTTGTAGGGCAAGATAAATTTCTACGCCCCATTGCCTGTGTATCTTATTTTTTAGTTGCATACAAAAAGTTTTTTTGTTTTTGAACATCTGATTTTAAAACTTTGAGTTCCAAATTCCCTTCCCTCTTCCCTTCCCACCCACGCTCCCTAAGAAGTTGAGCAATTCAACCTAGGCCACACATGTATTATTATGTATAACCCTTCCACAATATTCATGTTGTGAAAGGCTAACTACATTTTGCTCCTTCCCAACCCATCCCGCTTTATTGAATTTTCTTCCTTGACCCTGTCCCCTTTCCAAAGTGTTTGTTTTGATTACCTCCACCCCCATCTGCCCTCCACTCCATCATCCCCCTACCTTTTATTTATTTTTTTTATCTTCCTCCCTCTTCTTTCCTGTGGGATAAGATACCCAACTGAGTATGTATGGTATTCCCCCTCAGGCCAAATCTGATGAGAGCAAGGTTCACTCATTCCCCCCTCACCTGCCCACTCCCCTCCTCTCCTAGAACTGCTTCCTCTTGCCACCTTTATGGGAGATAATCCACCCCATTCTATCTCTCCCTATCTCCCTCTCTCAGTAAGTTACTCTCTCATCCCTTAATTTCATTTTATTTCTTTTAGCTATCTTCCCTTCATCCTCAACTCACCCTGTGTCTGCTCTCTTTCTTTTACATATATATATATATACACATACATACACATACATACATATACACATAGATACATGCATACATACACATTCACTTATATATATACATAAACATATATATATGCATATATATATATGCATATTCCCTTCAACTACCTAATACTGAGGTCTCATGAATCATACTCATCATCTTTCCATGTAGGAATGTAAACAAAACAGTTCAACTTTAGTAAGTCCCTTGCAATTTCCGTTTCTTGATTACCTTTTATGCTTCTCTTGATTCTTGTGTTTGAAAGTCAAATTTTCTATTCAGTTCTGGTCTTTTCACTGAGAAAGCTTGAAAGTCCTCCATTTTATTGAAAGTCCATATTTTGCCTTGGAACATGATACTCAGTTTTGCTGGGTAGGTGATTCTAGGTTTTAATCCTAGCTCCATTGACCTCCGGAATATCGCATTCCAAGCCCTTCGATCTCTTAATGTAGAAGCTGCCAGATCTTGGGTTATTCTGATTGGGTTTCCACAATATTCAAATTGTTTCTTTCTGGCTGCTTGCAGTATTTTCTCCTTGATCTGGGAGCTCTGGAATTTGGCAACAATATTCCTAGGAGATTTCTTTTTGGGATCTATTTGCAGAGGTGATCGATGGATTCTTTCAATTTCTATTTTGCCCTGTGGCTCTAGAATATCAGGGCAGTTCTCCTTGATAATTTCCTGAAAGATGGTATCTAGGCTCTTTTTTTGATCATGGCTTTCAGGTAGTCCAATAATTTTTAAATTATCTCTCCTGGATCTATTTTCCAGGTCAGTGGTTTTTCCAAGGAGATATTTCACATTGTCTTCCATTTTTTCATTCCTCTGGTTCTGTTTTATAATATCCTGATTTCTCATAAAGTCACTAGCTTCCATTTGCTCCAATCTAATTTTTAAAGTAGTATTTTCTTCAGTGGTCTTTTGGACCTCCTTTTCCATTTGGCTAATTCTGCCTTTCAAGGAATTCTTCTCCTCATTGGCTTTTTGGAGCTCTTTTGCCATTTGAGTTAGTCTATTTTGTAAGGTGTTGTTTTCTTCAGTGTATTTTTCAGTATTTTTTTGGGTCTCCTTTAGCAAGTCATTGACTTGTTTTCATGGTTTTCTCGCATCCTTCTTATTTCTCTTCCCAATTTTTCCTCTACTTCTCTAACTTGCTTTTCCAAATCCTTTTTGAGTTCTTCTATGGTCTGGGGCCAGTTCATGTTTTTCTTGGAGGCTTTGGTTGTAGGCTCTATGACTTTGCTGTCTTCTTTAGGCTGTATGTTTTGGTCTTCTTTGTCACCAAAGAAAGAATCCAAAGTCTGAGACTGAATCTGGGCTGCGTTTTCGCTGCCTGGCCATATTCCCAACCAACTAACTTGACCCTTGAGTTTTTCAGTGGGGTATGACTGCTTGTAGACTTAACAGAGTTCTATGTTCTACGTTTGGGGGGGAGGTGCCAGCTCTGTCAGAGCCGCACTCCTCCTTCCCCAAGGACCCCCAGTCCAGACTGGGCTCAGATCTTCGGCAGGCTGTGCACTCCTGCTGTGATCCGCCACTTATTTCCCCCCACCAGGTGGGCCTGGAGCCGGAAGTAACAACAGCTGTAGCTGCCCCACCTCCGCTGCCCCCGGGGCTGGAAGCCGAACCGCGAACTCCTTCCACTCCCACAGCTTTTCCCACTAACCTTCTCCGCAGTCTTTGGTGTTTGTGGGTCGAGGGGTCTGGTAACTGCTCACATATTCAGGGCGCTAGGGCCCCCTCCGCCCGGCTTCCGGTCCGGATCGTCCACGCCGCTCAGGCTGGGCTCTGCTCCACTCCGTTCCCAGCTCCCAGCTCCCAGCTCCCAGCTCCGTGTGGAATAGAGCTCACCCAGAGACCATCCGGGCTGTCCTGGGCTGGAGCCCTGCTTCCCTCTGCTGTTCTGTGGGTTCTGCCGTTCTAGAATTGGTTCAGAGCCATTTTTATAGGTTTTTGGAGGGACTCGGGTACGGAGCTCACTCTAGTCCGTGCTTACCAGCCGCCATCTTCGGTTTTTTTTTTTTAAGAAAAGGAAAAGAGAAAGATAACTAGAAAATAATTGAATGGAGGGACATACACAGATAGACATCCTAACTTTAAAAGTGAATGGGATGAACTCATCCATAAAGTGGAAGCAGATAGCAGAATGCATCAGAAACCAGACACCCACCATACATTTTTTATTAAAAAAAAAACTTGAAATAAAAAGATGCACACATTGTTAAAATAAGGGGTTAGAACAGAAACCATTATGCTTTGGCCAACTTTAAAAATAAAAGAATTGGAGTAGTGATTACAACCTCAGAAAGGCTATACATACATACATAATAGATGTATCTATCTATCTATCTATCTATCTATCTATCTATCTATATATATATATATATATATTATATATATAAAAGATATTAGCAGGAAAATGACATCTTAGTAAAAGTCACCATAGACAAATAGTATCAATACTAAACAGATATGCAACAAATGGCATAGCATCCATATTCCGAAATGAAAAAGTGAAATGAATTACAAGAGGAAGTAAATGGTAAAACTATACTAGTGGAAGACTTTAATTTGCCTCTTTCTGAGTTAGATAAATCTAAACATGTAATAAATTATAAAGAAGTCAAAATTATTAATAAAATTTTAGAAAAATTAGATATGATAGACCTCTGGAGAAAATGGAAAAAAAGAGGATAGAAAGGAATATAGCTTTTTCTCAGTTGTACATAGCACCTTTACAAAATTGCCATTTATTAAGGAATAAAGAAAGAAATGCAAAAAAGGAGAAACAAAAATTTGTCCTTTCCAGACCATTATGCAAGAAAAATGACATTCAATAAAGGTTCTTAAGAGAACAGAATGAAAAACTAATTGGAAAACAAATAATCTAATGCTATAGAATGAATGGGTCGAAAAACAATTAAAAGAAATAATACTTTCACTGAATAGAATGACAACATATCAAAATCTGTGTGATGTAGAACTTAGAGGGAAAATTGTATCCCTAAATATTTACATCAATAAAAGTGAGAGAAAGTAGATTAATGAATTGGGCATGCAACTAAAGTAATGTAGAAAAATAACACAAGAAAATCCCCAATTAAATACCAAAATAGAAATCTTGAAAACCAAAGGAGATTAACAAAATCAAAGATAAAATAAAATGAACTAATAAATAACACAAGGAAATCCTTTTATATTAAAAAAATCAGAAGAATAGATAAACTATTGATTAATTTGATTTTTTTAAAAAGAAAGAATACCAAATTATCTGTAAAAAAAATGTAAAAAGGGTGACTGAACCATCAATGGATATTAGATTAAAGTAATTATTGGAGCTATTTTTCTCAATTGTATGCCAATAAATCAGACAATCTAAATGAAATGGAAGAATATTTGAAAATTATAAATTGTCCAGATTAAAAGAAGAAAAAAAGAATTTAAGTTAACCTTTCTTAGTTTTCTAAAATTTAACAAGCCATAAATGAAATTCCTAAGAATAAATCTCTAGGACCAGATGGATTTGTAAGTGAATTCTACAATCTGTTAAATAAAACTATAAACACTATTTGGAAATATTAAATATTAAATAAAGAAGGAGTCCTACCAAATTTGTTCTATGACACAAACATGGTTTTGATACCCATGACAGGGAGAGCATAAACAGAGAAACATAATTAAATAATTAAATAGCCAATTCCTTAATGAATATTGATGCAAACATTTTAAATAAAATACTAATGAGGGGACTAAGCAATATGGGATTCATAATAATAATGCAGAGCTGGTTTAATATGGGGAAAACTATAAGCATAATTGACCAATAGAGCCATAAAAAGCTTTTGACAAAATACAACACCCAATTTTATTTAAAAAAAGTAAACACTAGATGGGGGCAGCTAAGTGGCACAGTGGGTAGAGCACCAGCCCTGAAGTCAAGAAGATCTGAGTTCAAGTCCCACCTTGGGCATTTGGTGCTTACTGGTTCTGTGACCCTGGGCAAGTCACTTAACCCTAACTGCCTCACAAAAACAAAACAAACAAAATAAAAGCTTACTATATAGCATAGGAATAAATGAAACCTTTCTCAAAATAAGTATTATCTAAAAGCAAGAAGAAACATCATTTGCTACAGGGAGAAACTAGTGGCCTTCAATAAGATCAGAGGTGAAGCAAGGGTATTCATTACTTCCACTTTTGTTTAATATTGTATTAGGAATATTATTTTTAGCTGTAACAAAAGAAAAAAAATGAAGGAATAAGCAAAACTATCATTCTTTGCAGACAGTATGATGTCAGACTCAGAGAACCCTAGAGAATCAGCTAAAAAACTAATTGAAATAATTAACAACATAACAAATGTTGTTGTTAAATGACAAATGTTGGAAGGGATGTTGAAAAACCGGTAAACCGATACCCTTTTAGAGGCATTTTGAACTAGTCCAACCACTTTGGAGAACAATTTGTAAATATGCCCAAAGGTCTGTAAAAATGTCAACATCCATTGACCCAGCAAAACTGCTACTAGTTCTGTATCCTAAAAAGATAAAAAGGAAATAGAAAAGTACTCATATGTACAAAAATATTTATAGCTGCTCTCTTTTTGGTAGCAAAGAACTAGAAATTGAAGGGATATCGTGGTATGTGATTTTGATCTAATACTACTGTGCCATGAGAAATCTGGAATGGAGCCCTTTTTCCCCGCTGCTATTTCATGGGTTCTGCAGCTCTAGAATTTGTTCACAGCCATTTTTACACGTGTTTGGAGGGATTTGGGGGAGAGCTTAAGCAAGTCCCTGCTTTCCAGCTGTGATCTTAGCTCCACCCCCCCAAAACATTTTCTTATTCTGGTCTGTAGAACGATTTTCTTTACCTGGTCAAGTCGAGACATTTTTCCTGATTTCAGTTTTTAAAAAGCAATATATATTTCTTCTCATTGTGAGAAAAAGCAATAGATTCAAGTGGTTCCACATTTCTTGTTGATGAGAATAAATCAATATTAAGCATCAGCAGATCTATTCTTTTTTTGTATCTGTTTGTTTTCTCCCTGATTTCACCTGTAAATGACATTGAAATCATCTGATTTAATTGGATTTTATAAAAATGCCACAAAGGCTATTTTTTCTTAATAGCTTTTTGGTTGCCTTTGAGATTGTACATTTCATATTTTTCTCCTATCCTCCTTACACAGATGTGGGATGAATAAGAAATCATAGATTTCCCCCCTCATCTCTGAGATTCTAGGTTTTTTATGGTGGAAAGAATACTGAATTTGGAGTGAGAGGACCTGGATTCAAATTCTGATTCTACTAGCACTTCTTCTGTAATGTTGAGAAATTTAATAAGCCCTCCTAAACTCTCTCATTTTCTTCCTCTGTAAATGAAGGGATTAAACTAGATTATCTTTTGAATCCATTACAGTTCCAAATCATATGATACTAACATAAGGTGGTTGGTGTTTCCTTGGAGGACACACAGAAAATCATTTTGAAGTAATCACTCTATCTGTGACCATCTATTTCCTATCCATTATTATGCAATGTAGTCCATTTTTTATATTATTTATCACCATTCTTAATCTTTCCTTAAAATAGCTATTCATCATTTCCAGTTATGAGATTTCTGAGCAATCTCAAAGCATTTGTCCACTTTTCATTCCTTGGATATAAATTATTTTTCCAAGTCTGTTTCCATCATCTCTTGAACCTGCTATGTCATTGAAATTGTAAAATATGTTGATTTTCCTCTGGAGATTCTCATGGAAATAATCAGAAAACATTATTTTTAACTGTACATAATAGATACTTGGTATTAAGATTCAGTTACCTTTGTATCCTTTTACTTAGATTTATGAGCAATACAAGAGATGATGAACATATTTCATGTGATAATACTTATTAAGCTTTTTTTCCCCTTTTGGTGCAAGATGAAATGGTTTCTACTAGTCTTTATTTATCTCTTTGTTGAGAACCTGGAAGCTGTCTCTCCATTTAGATATGACTTTTTTTTATAACTTTCCAGTTTTATCTATAGTGACAATGTTGTTATGATTATATTTCTTAGCTTCTAGTTATGAGTTGGCTTATTGATCACTGGAGTATCAAAAGTGCTGAGTTATACTCATGTAAGTAGACGAATTTAAAATTGTGTAAGTTTTAGTTCTATGTGCCCCTGTTCTACTACCACAAGCAGAAGGGGGCCCACAATTGAGGGACATACCATATTTTACTCACTTCTTTCAATTTAAATTGTAAAAAAATGCTGAGCATCTAAGAGCTAGATTTCTGGTGATGACTTTTCTTTTCACTTTACTGGTTCATAAATAATATATGAAGTCTTACAACAGATCCATAATAGAAATCTCTCCCCTTTATAAAAAGGTTCCTAAGATTTGTAACCCATTGACATGACTTTGGGTGATAGTGGAGGATAGAATGGTCTCATATACTATGGTTCATGGGTTCACAAAGGATCTGACAAGACTGATTGAATGAAAAACAACATCACTTAGAAAAGCCCGAGGTCAATTGCTACATCACAAGAAAGTACCGAGGAAGGATTTTAGTAAAGGTATTCATAAATAAATTAATAAACAATGCTTGCTTTATTTCTCCTATCCTGTTATCATTAACATTTCTAGTTCTGTTCACAAGGCATTACCTCATGTATTTTGCAGATTCTCTGAGAAGTATAAATGGTACCACATGCTTTGGGATCTCAGAAGGGTAATTTACATTATTTCAAATAAAGCTCAGCAAATATATGGTTGGGTCTCATTTCTGAAGAATCTCAATGAAGATTAAGCATAATAAAATTATAAGAAACTGAATCAGCTACACCATACTTTTGATGAAGTACTTCTCATCTGAACTGAATTGCAATATTTCAATCATTTGTAACCACCTGTTTACTTATTTGCCCTTTATTGTGATACTTAAACTTTTTGAGATTCTAGGTGACTGTAACAACAATGTTGGTAGCAGTTGCTGTGCCTGTGTAAGGCCAATAACACCAGCACACAGAAGGGGTCCCAGCGCAGGTTCTTCGATCTGTTTTTCTAAGGAAAGCAACTTTAAGGGGTTAACAATCTCAATTTAATCAAACATACACATATAATTCACTTAATTGAGGGGAAAAAACCAGAATCCTTAATTTCAGAGCAAATACAAACAGAAATTACAAACAGAAAATATCAACATATCAAATAACACAAGTCAGTAGACAGACTTGTAGTTTTTTGTCCAACATGTCAGTACATACTTATCAGGGAAACACCAACATCTGAGTCTTCAAGCCAGGGAGCTCCTTAACAATGGCTACCCAGAGTCTCATCTGGTCAAATCACAAAACACTCTTCCAGTGAGTGAGAGCCCCCAAAGGCAAAACACCAACCTCAGTTCTTATACCCTGTTCAGGACCCTGAGGGCTGGGGCCAAATTAGCATTTAGGGTGTGGGAAAGTTCTTCAATCACTAGCACCATGTCAAATACATTGTTTCAAATCAATGACTCCTGATTGTCTTGGTGCTGAGAAACATTCCAAAGGAAGAGATCCCACTTTACCTTCGCCATTCAAACAAAGGCCATACTTATTAAAGACACTCGATAACTTTAGCATCCCAAAAGAAAAGAATAGCAAACTGTCCTGCCCTGATTACCAGTATGGTGATTTGAAGGTTCTCTCTCTCTCTCTCTCTTAAAGTGATCTTTAAATAAAACTTCTCATAGTCCTCATTAGAATTTTTAAAATAATATATTTTAAGGAATTTTGAAACTTTACCAAAGAGAAAACATTTTTGAAGCAGAGCACTCTTTGAAGAACATGCATTCTACTCTTAAGATCTGAAAATGAGGAAAATTATTAAATTTATATTCAATTATAATGGAGATTAAAAGACTGAAAGAAATTTGTGCTCCTGAGCTGAGTTACAGTTGCCATCAAACAAAGACAACCATATCTCACTTGAGCCATGGCTCAAGGAGAATTAAAAAAAGAAAAAGATTCAGAGACAATAGATCTGGAGATTTCATAGTGTTGCACACACAGTCTGAAGTCACAGGAAATGGGAAGTGATGCATTGTTATTGAGGAGTGCTGAGCAGGGGAAAAATAAGGTTTAGCATAATAATACAAAGTATATGTAAATAGAAAAATAGGTATATATATGTATATATATGTATATATATATATATATATATGTATGTATAAATGAGAGTGAGAGAGCACTTCAGCAGAGAAACTACAAATATGTTCCCCATTTATCTGCTACTCAAAATTTCATCTACATTACTTTTGTTTGTGAAAAAAACTTTTAATTTTATGTAATCAAAATTGACCACTTTACACTCTATGCTCTTCTCTGAATCCTATTTGGGCATGAATTCTTTCTCCATCCATGAGTCTGTGTAACAACAATGCTACTTGCCATTACCATGGCTGTGTAAGACCAATAATATCAGCACACAGGAGGGCTGCTAGCACAGGATCTTTGATCTGCTTTTCTAAGGAAAGCAACTTTAAGGGGTTTACAATCTCACTTTAATTAAACATACATGTATCATTCACTTAGTTCAGTGGAAAAAGTCAGTACCTTGAACTTCAGGGCAAATACAAACAGAAATTATAAGCATAAATTATATAAACAGAGCAAAATAACACAAATCAGCAGACAGGCTTCTAGCTGTCTGTCCAAGGCATTATATACATAGTTACCAGAGAGAGAAACACCAGCATCTGGATTTTTCAAATCTGGGGGACTCCAACAGCTACCGAGAGTGTCATCTGGTCAAATCACATGACACTCGTCCAGTAAGTGAGCCCCAAGCAAAATGCTAACCTCAGAGTATATAGACACTTCTTCAGGGTCTGAGAGTGTCACAACCATGCAACTCAAACCCAGGTGACTTAAGCCTTCCCGTGACTTAAGCAGGTCATCAAAGACTCTTGGTTCAATCAAAGACTCTTGACTGAAACAAAGGCAAGTCTCAAAGGCACTTGATTACCTTAATGCTAAGAAGCACTCTAAAACAAAAGACAATGAAAAGTCCTACTTTACTTACTATTACAGTCTGACAAATATTTTTTCTTGATATTTTAATTTGCTTATAATGTCACCCTTTATAACCCAGCTAGGTTGCTCAATGAATAGAACACTAGACCTGGAGTTAGGAAGATCTGAATTCAAATCTAGCCTCATGTAACTTACTAGTTACATGACCCTTAGTAAGTCACCATTTTTTACCTTATTTTTCATACATAACATGAGCTGGAGAAGGAAATAGAAAACCACCCCAGTCTCTTTGCCAAGAAAACCCCAAATAGATTCAAGGGTAGTTGGAAAAAATGGAAATGACTCAACAATTACAAATTATGCCTAAGTCATAGTATCGATTCGAGGTTGATCTTGGTTTATGATGTGAAATGCTGGTCCATACCTAGTTTTCTGCCAGACCAATTTCCTGTTTTCCCTACAATTTCTCTTTGATAATGTGTTCTTTCCCCATAGCTGTGATCTTTGAGTTTATCAAACACTATTCTACTGTGCTCACTTACTCCTGTATATTTTAAGTGTAATGTTTCCTACAATTCATCCTCTTGATTTCTTGATTACATCCAAATTATGTGATGATTTCTTCTTTGTAGCATATTTTAAGTTGTGACACAACTAAACTATTCTTCCTCCATTTTATTTAATATGTTTAGGATTCTCAACATTTTTTTTTCCTCCAGACAAATAGTGTTTTTCTAGCCTTATGAAGCTATATATTTTTCTAGCTTGATTAAAATCCTTTGTTAGTTTGATTGATATATCATGGAATAAATAAAATAATTTAGTTAGTGATGCCACTATATTGTATCAGCTGATGCATGAGCAATTAATATTTATCCAATTATTTATATCTGTCTTTATCTGTATAAAGAATATTTTGTGGTTGCATTTATTAGTTCTTATATTTGCCTTGGTAGTAGATGCTCAAATATTTCATCTTTTTTTTCTTTTCTAAATGGAATTTCTCTTTCCCTCCTTTTTGGATTTTATGTGGGTTTGTTTTATATCCTGCAACTTTGCTGAATTTGTTAATTGTTTTAGTTAATTAGTTGACTCTCTAAATTTTTCCAAGTAAGCGATCATATCATCTGCAAAAAGTAATAATTGTATTTCCTTTTTGACTGTGCTTATTCCATTAATTTGTTTTTGTCTTATCATTATATAAAGGAATTCTAGCACTATACTAAATAGTTATCTTGAAAATAAAGTCCTTGCTTTACCCTTGATCTTATGGAAATGAACTCTACATTACTGTCATTGCAAATAATGTTGATATTTAGTTTTAGATATTAGGGAAAGCTACATTTCCTCTCCTAGTTTCAAGTGTTTTTAACAGGGATGGATGTTGTTTCTCACTAAAAATCATTTTCTGCATCCATTCATGTAATCATGATTTTTGCTGTTTTTGTTATTCATATTGTGTTTATAGTTTTCCTAAGAATAAAAAAAATGTTGTGCAACCTTGACATAAATCCTTCCTGATTGAATTATATAAGCTTTGGAATATGTTGCTATATTCTCTTTCCTAATATTTTAATTTTTTACATTGATATTGATTAAGAATATTTGTCTATGCTTGTCTCTCTTTTTTTAACTCTCCCTGCTTTAGGGACCAATAATATATCTTTTGTCATAAAAGGAATTTGCTAAGAAATTTTCCTATTTTTTCAAAGGGTTTATATAAATTAGTATTTTTTTTCTTTTAAAAGTTTCTTAGAATTCACAGTGGTTTGTCAAATCTTAAAATCATTTTTTCATTGTAAAGCTCACTTTCCTTTGTACCACAGTGCAAGTGTGCTACAATCATGCCCCAAAGAAACAGACTTTGCAATGTATCATTGAAGTTTATTCTTCAAGAGTTACAACTTTTGGATGTATCCTTAGAGTAATATCTATTTTTTTGAAAACCAAAAATTAAAAATGCAATGAAAGAGAACAGTGTTCAATATGCACCTGGCAAAAAATCCAGCATTTACCTTATAGATGGTATGAATTAAAGGTAGAAAGCTTAGTTCAACCCACTTTCATCTAGTTAAGGAGAGGCATCCTAAGTCAGTCATATTTCTGTAGAAGCATGCACATGAGCATCGCTGTCACAAAATGAAACTATATCAAAATTGCAATTTGTCTCAAGTAATTCATGCACTATTACCCTAACTGAATAACTTTAGTCAAGTCATTTAACTGCTCTAGGCCTCTTCATAAAAAAAAAGATCAGGATACCTATCCAGTTTACCTTAAAGTATTTAGTTGTATTTTTCCCTCTGGAACTGAATTTAGATAAAGCATATGAAATCACATCAATGAATCAAATGCTATTTTGAAAATATATGGTATGATTTTTCATTTCTTTTTTTCTTCTTCTTAGTATATGTGTAATAAAAACAAGAGAAGTGAAAATGTATGAATAAATATGATCTCTTATGGCCAGCAAGAGTACAGAGAAATTAAAATACAGATTCTCCTAGAATTAAAATTTCTAATTCCTTGCAATATTTTTCATTTGCTAAAAAACTGCATTTAATATTGTTTAGGCAGACAGTTTATCACTTGCTCTTATCATAGTATGTGAGATGTATGCTCTTGAAGAGAAGATAAACCATAAAAAGAATTATATCTTTTCATAGAATATCGAACTCCAAATTTTGGTCCCATTCTTCTTTGAGTGTGACTATCAAATACTGAAATTAGTCCTCAGAGTAAGTACATGGAAAGGAAGAAAGCAATCATGCTCTAATGAGTATAAACCTTGTGCCTGGTCATTTCTAATTGGTCCTCCTCTTTAAGAGAAATCCTTTTCTTAATGATCCCTTCGAGCACCTTAATAGATATGAGGAAATTCACTTCATGTAGGCCTTTCAGGTATGAGAGCATGATGCCATCCTAATGAGCAACTCTCTTCTGTGTTTTCCTTCTGATCAAGATGTCTAACAATGAGCAGCTTGCTGCTTTGTTTAGCATCACCTAATTGGTAGCTTTGATATATTACTGATACACACACATGCAGGCACACACACACACACACATACACACATATTCAGACATACAGTAACCTACAAGTACAAACACACATATAATCCATTATAACCATTCTGCATCTTGCAAGAGGTTTCTGAAAGGTCTACCAGAAGAATAACATATAGAATTCTGTTGATCATCTAAATCTCTTATTACAGGATTTTACTCTGTTTTGATATTTTTCTTAAAGGGAGTCTATGTAACTTTGAGTCTGAAACAATTTTACCCCATAGAGTCCTGACTGAAAGGCCCAACATCCTGGAACTTATTCAATGATCTGCTGTCATGTATTCTTGTCATTTGAGATTCTGTGGATCCCATACTGATGGACAACCAGAAACTAAGTCCTTGCTCATGTAACCACTATCCAAGGAACTGTCATAGAGTATATATTGAAGGAAGGCAGAATATAACATTTATATATCTAGCCTCTTCTCTCCCAATGCTTTCCCAAGGGAGTCTTTCATTCCTTCTAGGAGGGGAAGCAGGAGGTAAGAGCCAGAAGCAATGACTCTGCTCTTCGTAGAGAAGGATAGTACTAGATTTGAGGTATATCTATCTGCTCCATTACATATTGTTTGTCTAAGGGATATGATCACATTTGAGCAAATTTTTGAACATTTTGTCATTGGGGGGGGAGGACTCTAAGTTCTATATCAAAGTTCTATATCCTCTTTCCCACCTATTGCCAGTAACACTATGAACACATGTAGAAGATAGCAAAGAAACCCATTTACACAAATCATAACAAAACGGAGGTCAAAGAATGTATACATTGGAGACAATAGAGAATGAAAAACCTCTCCCATTGGGAGTGAGATAACTCAGCTCAACCAAGAGAGAGTACCCTTGATCTCATCCAACCAGAAGTAAAGACTACTGTCTCCTTACATATCTTCCTAGTCTTTTCCTTCAGCATCTTGAAGTAAGGTTGTTCTCTTCCATCTTTCCTCTCAAAACCAGAAGCTTACAAAACACTATGTTCAAAGAAGATTCTTGCTTAGAGAGTCTCAAAGTAGAAGGGACTTCCACTTGAAAAGTCCCCAAAAAGTGACTAGCTGACAACTGAAGCTCTTGCTTCACATGCTCTGCATCCTATTTCCACCAATAAAGGAAGAGTCCCAAACCAATGAGCACTGGATCAGGGATTATATTCTATTGCCTTTCATCTCTTGTTTTATGGTCTCAGGTAGGAAAACAAAAACCTCTTGCTGAGTTTTTAATCATTAATAGTTTTATTCTACTCTATTTCAGGCAGAATTAGGTAGAACCATGGAGAATCAAATGGTAAGATTTTTATTTCTGGTAATTTCACAGAGTTACAGTCTCAGATTTGGAAAAGACCAGAGAGCCAAAAATTTTGAATTGTAGCTGAATTACATTCTTCAGTACTTCAGTGGACTCATGGCATTTGCCTGCTCTTCATGTGCTCCTGTAAATGTTCCATTAGAGATTCACCTAGTATCCTACAACTTCATCTAGTTCTATTACTATTACCTGAATTTCTTTACAACACACTGGCTGTTTACCTGTTATTTCTCCCTCTCATTTCATTACTGGTCTGATTTCTTTTTCTGGTCATACACAATAGGCTCAAAGAATCATAGATACAGAACTAGAGGGAAAAAAGAAGTCATATGTTTTCCTGATAAGTAAACTGAGTCCCAGAGAGGCCAATAAGCTTTCTCAAATACATATTGTAACAAGTACTATAGATAGGGTTTGAATTCATCTCTAGTTCATTCCGTTGCACCATGTTGTGCAAAACAGAATATTTCATTTGATTTCTTTGATCTCTTTTCATAATTATATACACACATATGTCAGCAGTTTATTTTATTAAAAAAGTGAATAAGGGAGGAAGGAAGGAAGGAAGGAAAGAAGGAAAAAAAGAAGAGATGGAGGGGGTGACCATGGAATTCCTTTCTCTAACACTCTCAACTGAGAACTTTGCCTAATAATAAAGAAAAAAAAGTTGAGACTATTCACTGACAATTTGTCATTTTCCCTTCCTGTTCCTCCTAATTTCACATTACTTAGACTCATATGTCCATTAAATATCTCTTCCTTCACTCCAGTGTCAGGCAATGATATAACCCTTCTCACTGTCAAAGCTTATACCTTTGATTCTATCTTGTCCCAAATTTTCCAACAAATTTCCCCACACCATTTCCATTTTTTTCTTATCTTAAATTTCTGCTTGTTGCCACCTTCTCCAATGCTGTTTTACAGATATTCCCAGACACCCACCCCACAAAAAAACCTAAAGTAAGCAAGCATAAAAATAAATAAAAATAGACAGAAAATAAACAAATACATAAATAAATGAATGGATGGACAGACAATAGAATAAATAAATAAGTGAATAAACAACAAATATGTGAATAAACAAAAAATTAATATACAAATAAAGAGATGAATAGATAGATAGATGGCATAGGAGACAGAGAGCTGGGTCTGGAGTCAGATAGGTTTCAGACTTAGACATTTACTAGCTCTGAGACCCTGGGCTAGTCACTTAACCTCTGTTTATCTCATTTTCTTCACTTTTAAAATGGGGATAATAATACTACCTACCTCTCAGTGTTTGTTGTGAGGATTAAATGACATAATAATTTTAAATGTTTAGCACAGTAGTGCCTGGCACATAGTAAATGCTATAAAAACTGTTAACTATTAATATTATTATTATTATTATTATAAATAAATGAAAGAGTGTATATGCAAATGATAGATAAATTAATGAATTAGGTGAACAAATAAATAAATAGAAAAGTCACTTGATTCAACTATCACTGCTACCTATTGTCATATTTCTCCTCCTCTTTGTGGTTAAACTCTCCACTTTCTCTCCTTTTTTTGTCTCTATACCTACAGAAATCTAGCTTATGAAACCATTCAGTTGAATCCACTCCCTTTAAAGTTACCAACATTCTCTTAATTGCTAAATCATATCATCTTTTCTCAATCCTTGTTCTGCTTGCTCTCTTAAGATTCTGAAACTATTAATTTCCTTCTCTTGAGAATTCTCTCTTCTCTAGGTTTTTATAAAATTACTTTCTCTGGGTTCTCCTCCTAACTGTGCAACCACTCATTTTTTCAGCCTCCTTTGTAGGTTTTATATTCATCTAAGGCCCACTAATAATGAGTATTCCCCAAAACCATGACTTGGGTTTCCTCTTTTTGTTTTCTGTACTACCTTGTTAATCTTATCAGTCTCCATTAGTTCAATTATAATTTCTATGTAGATTGTTTATATATTTATGTGCACATACATACATACAAACCTACAGACATGCACATGTGTCTGCATGTGTATTTATGTGCATGGTTTTGTCAGGTTCTGGCTGCTGCACATGCTACATCTTCTTTTAGTCATAGGTGAGAGTTGAGTGAGAGGTGGACACCAAAGGTGCAGGAGTTAGTGTATACACACATATGTATATGTATGTATATGTATCATATATATGTGTATCTATATCTATATATGGGTGTACAGATGTATACACACATACATATTTATATATTCATATCTCCTCCTATGCCAAGATGATTTTTCTAAAGTATAGATTATGAGTATGTTATGCTTCTTGATCAATGAATACCAGTGGTTCTCTATTACCCCCAGGATCAAATATAAAATACCCTCTTTGGCATTTGAAATTTTTTGTAACCAGCCTCTTCCTTCCTTTATGGTCTTCATACACCTTATTATCATTCACATACTATGAGATCCAGGCAGGTTGCCCTACTGATGTTTCTCCAAGTCACATTCCTATCCATTTGCCTGTAGTGCTGTGTCCCTTCACCTTTTCCTCTTAATTCTCTTAAATTCAAGAGTAATCAGAAAGCTCACTTTTTACAGACCTTTCTTTGTCTAACCCAGCTACTTAAGCCTTTATCTCTCTCTCTGTCTCTCTCTCTATTTCTCTCTCTGTCTCTCTGTCTCTCTCTCTGTCTCTCTCTCTCTCTCCTTCTCTCTCTCTCTCTCCATGCCTATAGATAGACAGTTATAGATATAGAAAAACACACATACCTATTGATTTACAAGATTTCTTTCTAATTATAAAGTACGCTTCTTGAGGACAGGGACATTTTTTTTCTTTCTTGATATCCCAGCTTTTAGCACAAGCAATTGACAAATGCTTGTTAACTGACACACTTATTTCAAAATATATGCTCCCCCCCCACCCCCTACAGAGTAAATCATTACTTATAACAAAGATTAAAATGAACAAAAAACTATATAACATGGGACAGCTAAGTGGTGTAATGGATAGAACACTGGTGCTGGAGTCATAAACATCAAAGTTCAAATTTGGTCATAGATGCTTGACACTAGCTGTATGCCCCATGTGGTTATGTATGTATGTATTTTTGTATGTATGTCACATCTATGGTAGCCCATCCCTGAAATAAAGTGAGAAATCTTTGATGTAATTTTCTTGACACTTTTCTAGAGCTAACGCTTTGTGATAATTCTACACGATTGTGTTTCATTTTATTTTCCTTTCCATTTATATTACTTTAGTTATTGTATAGATTGTTTTTTCTGTTTCCTTCATTCTCCATTAATTCATATACATTGTTCCTTCTTTGTGTAAATTCTCATATTCATCATTATTTATAGCACAGTCATGTTTCATTATATTCAGGTACTACAACTTGTCATTCATTAATTAGCTGCATTTATTTTGCTTCTAGTTTTTCCTAATAAAAAATGTTAATATGTATGTAAGTGTGTATGTATATGTATTTGGGGTGTGTTGCTTGCTGTTTTAACCTCTTTGGCATATATGTCTATTCTTGAAAAGCCCAAGGGTAGTTTATGCATATTTTAGCATAATTACAAATTATGTTCCAGAATGATTATACTAGCTGGCAACTCTGAGAATAATTTATTGTGTGTCTGTTTTTCAATGGTCCTTCCAATTTATTTGTTATGAGGTGAAACCTCAGAGAGGTTTTAATTGGTTTCTATCTTAATATTAGAGACTTGGATCAATCTTTCCTTGTTAATAGTTTGCAGTTCTTCATTTGAAAATTATTTATTCATATCTTTTGACCATTATCCATTGTGAAATGCCTCTCAGTCTTAAGTATTTGTATAACTTCCCTGTATATCTTGCATATAAGGATTTCATAAGAGATTCTTATTGCAGTCAGTTTTTTCCTCAATTACAAATTACCCTTCTTTTAGTTTCAGTGCCTTTATTTTAAAAAAAGTCTTTTCTATGTCATGTAATCAGAATGGTATATTTTTTATTTTGTGATATTTATACTTTGATTGATTAAGCATTTATATTCTCAATACTACAGAAATTGTTATTAATGATATTTGTGCCCACTTTTTCTTAATGTAAACATCCATTTGGAATTAGTGATATGTGGCATAAGATGACAATATAAACTTGTTTTTACCAAAATATTTTTCAGTTTTTGCTCAACTTCTTTTTCAATAGGAAGCTCCCTTCCATAATCACAATAATTTACCTTTTCAGATTTATCAAATAGTATTTGAATAAAATTGCTTCTACCTCTTATTCATGCATTCTTTCCCTGAACTACTTTTATATTGATGAGTGCAAAATTATTTTGATAATCTCCATTTTACAAGTACAGTTTAGTTATTATCATTCTCTATTCATTACTATTTTTCTCACAATATCTCAAGAAATCCTATATGTTTTCCAAGTGTGTTTAGTCATTTTTTTAAAAAACCTAGCTTTACAAAGTAACTTGCTGGTAGTTTGCATGTTATAGCAATAAATTTATTAATTAATTTAGATAGCCTCATCATTTCAATTGATATGACTCATCATTGAGCAATGATTCTATTTCTAATTATTTGATTCTTTATTTTTTAAAAAAAACATCCTTATCTTCTTTGCTTCTCAATATCTATTTTGTAATTATATTTATTTAAGTCTTGATTATGTCTTGTTACATTGACACAGATATAGTATGTATTTTGTAGTTATTTTAAATAGGTTTTCTCTTTCTATTATTTCCTCCAATTCTGTTATTGTTATGTGGAAATGGTAATGATTTTATGTATTTATTTTATGTCAAACTAGTTTACTGAAGTTATTACTTTTCTCAATTAGTCTTTATGCTTATTCTTTTTTTATTTAAATAAACAACCATGCAAGCAAAGAACAGTTTTCAAAATAAAATTTGAAACCTATCAACAATTACATGAAAGATTTCTCAATATATTACCCCTAATAAGAAAGAAATTAAAACAACACTGACATTTCCATTCACACCCTCAAATTAGCAAAGATGATTAAAAAGGAAATAGTAAATGTTAGAGAAGAAAAAGAATGACAAAAGCACTAATACACTGATGGTGTACCTATAATTTGGTCCAATCAGCATGAAAAACAATTTGAAAGTATTTAAGAAAAACCAATAATATATTCATATCCACTGACCCCGTAATCTCATTTTTGCACAAATATGCCAATGAATGAGGTCACATATACATACCAGAATATTCATAGTAACATTCTATGGTTGTGGAAAAATGGTAAACAAAATATAAGTCTATCAACTGCAAGGTAGCTGAAAAAAATGGTATATGAACATAATGCAATACTACTACATGATGAGAAATTATTATTAAGAGAACTCTAGAGTACATGGGAAGACTTATATGAAATGAAACAGAATGAAGTATGTAGAATCATGAGAATTACATGGACAAGGACTGGAACAATGTCAAAGAAAACATCACTATTTGCTTGGTTGGCCCCTATGAATTATAATGATCAGATTTATTATAAGGTCATCTGTCCTGGAGAAAAGGTGATGAGACATTGCTCCTTCTCAGTGTATATATAGAGATAGATCTATGAATATGAAAACAGAGATCTATACAGATACATAAATATATAGTTGTTTTTGGTTTCTTTTGCTTAGCGTTTTTTTATTATGACAGAGATGAAAGGTGTGAGGATGGTCTAAAAGGAAGTGACTGTAGCATAAATGATAAATAAAATTTGAAAAATAATGTTAATATTAATATTATACTTCATAATTATAAAGCACTTCAAGTTTTTTTTCCAAAGGTATCAAAAATATTATGTTTTATCTTCACAACAACCCTGATAGGTAGGTACAAAGACCCTGCCCCAAGCTCTAGGATTAGAAAGATAAGTATACTACATGGATCACATAGTAGGGCAGCAAGTACATTAATAACTGTAGTAGAATTGAAGATTAGAACAGTTCAACAGAGAGGTCCAGAGAAAGTTCATTGAAATATTTGAGTAGATATTTACTATGATCTGGAATTTGGAAATGTTCTTCATTCTGGTGGCCTTATTTAATAAATTACATATTCAACAATGATAACAATATTAACTGGGCAATATTACTACATGGAAAAATAATTTTGCATTGTTTTAAATGATGATCTGGCAGGCTAATGAATTCAGCTAAATAATAAGCAAATAATTATTGAACCAATGACCCTGCTAACATATTCTTTAGTAATGGATCATTTAACCACTTTTATGGTTTTGACAGAAGACAGGAGATTAACTCACTAAAAATGAAAGCAAAATTGTTGCCTTTTACTTTAAAATGACCAGATTTACTTATTATCATATCTGATTAGTTTACTGAAAATAAAATTAATTTTTTAACCCATGTTGGTTTTATTTTTGTTTGTTTTCTCCCAGAAAATCCATCTTGGACTTAGTCCATTTATGATTTAGGGACTTAAGGTATCTTAACATCTTAGGTAAGGAATAAGTAGAATATAGCAGGTATCAGGCAACAGCTCATTTTCTAATTTAAAAATGAAAGAATGGGGCGGAGCCAAGATGGTAGCTGGAAAGCAGGGATCAGCGTGAGCTCCCTGCCGAGTCCATCCAAAAACCTATAAAAAATGGCTCTGAACCAATGCTAGAACTGCAGAACCCACCAAACAGCAGAGGGAAGCAGGTCTCCAGCCCAGGACAGCTTGGATGGTCTCTGGGTGAGGTCGATCCCACACAGAGATGGGAGCTGGGAATGGAGCAGACCAGGAGCCAGGCAGAGCGGGCCCTAGCACCCTGAATCAGTGAGCTGCAGCAGTTACCAGACTTCTCAACTCACAAACACCAAAGACAGTGGAGAAGATTAGTGGGAAAAGCTGCAGGAGTGGAAGGAGTTCGCAGTTCGGCTTCCAACCCCGGGGGCAGCGGAGGTGGGGCAGCTACAGCTGCTGTTGCTTCTGGCCCCAGGCCCACCTGGTGGGAGGAATTAAGTGGCAGATCAGAGCAGGAGTGCACAGCCTGCTGAAGATGTCAGCCCAGTCCGGGTTGGGGGTTCTTGGGGAAGGAGTAGTGCTGGTGTGACAGAGCTGGCACCTCCCCCCCCCCAAACATGGAACATCGAACTCTTTAGTCTACAAGCAGTCATACCCCACTGAAAAACTCAAGGGTCAAGTTAGTTGGTTGGGAATATGGCCAGGCAGCGAAAACACACAAATGGAAAAGGAGGTACAAAAGACCACTGAAGAAAATACTACTTTAAAAATTAGATTGGAGCAAGTGGAAGCTAGTGACTTTATGAGAAATCAAGATATTATAAAACAGAACCAAAGAAATGGAAAAATGGAAGACAATGTGAAATATCTCCCTGGAAAAACCACTGACCTGGAAAATAGATCCAGGAGAGATAATTTAAAAATTATTGGACTACCTGAAAGCCATGATCAAAAAAAGGGCCTAGATATCATCTTTCAAGAAATTATCAAGGAGAACTGCCCTGATATTCTAGAGCCACAGGGCAAAATAGAAGTTGAAAGAATCCATCAATCGCCTCCTCAAATAGATGCCAAAAAGAAATCTCCTGGGAATATTGTCGCCAAATTGCAGACCTCCCAGATCAAGGAGAAAATACTGCAAGCAGCCAGAAAGAAACAATTTGAGTATTGTGGAAACCCAATCAGAATAACCAAAGATCTGGCAGCTTCTACATCAAGAGATCGAAGGGCTTGGAATACGATATTCCAGAGGTCAATGGAGCTAGGATTAAAACCTAGAATCACCTGCCCAGCAAAATTGAGTATCATACTCCAAGGCAAAATATGGATTTTCTATAAAATAGAGGACTTTCAAGCTTTCTCAGTGAAAAGACCAGAACTGAATAGAAAATTTGACTTTCAAACTCAAGAATCAAGAGAATAATATATAAGAGAGAGAGAGAGCAGACACAGGGTGAGTTGAAGATGAAGGGAAGATATCTAAAAGAAACAAAATCAAATTAAGGGATGAGAGAGGAACATACTGAGGGAGGGAGATAGGGAGAGATAGAATGGGGTGGATTATCTCACATAAAGGTGGCAACAGGAAGCAGTTATGTGGGAGGAGGGGAGAGGGCAGGCGAGGGGGGAATGAGTGAACCTTGCTGTCATCAGATTTGGTCTGAGGAGGGAATACCATACATACCCAATTGGGTATCTTACCCCACAGGAAAGAAGAGGGAGGAAGAAAAAAAGGGGGGGGATGATGGAGAAGAGGGCAGATAGGGGTGGACGTAATCAAAAACAAACACTTTCGAAAGGGGACAGGGTCAAGGAAGAAAATTCAATAAAGCAGGATGGGTTAGGAAGGAGCAAAATATAGTTAGTCTTTCACAACATGAGTATTGTGGAAGGGTTATACATAATGATACACATGTGGCCTATGTTGAATTGCTTGACTTCTTAAGGAGGGTGGGTGAGAAGGGAAGAGGGGAGAGAATTTGGAACTCAAAGTTTTAAAAACAGATGTTCAAAAACAAAAAAAAACGTTTTTGCATGCAACTAGAAAATAAGATACACAGGCAATGGGGCGTAGAAATTTATCTTGCCCTATAAGGAAGGAAGGGAAAAGGGGATGGGAGGGGAGTGGGTTGATAGAGGGGAGGGCTGACTGGGGAACAGGGCAACCAGAATATATGCCATCTTGGAGTGGGGGGGGAGGGCAGAAATGGGGAGAAAATTTGTAATTCAAACTCTTGTGAAAATGCTGAAAACTAAATCTGTTAAATAAATAAATTTAAATTAAAAAATGAAAGAATAATTTATAAGAAGCAATGTATGTTTCTAGGCAGCAAAGATGAGATGTTTAAGGAACTGCCTTTTCATTTTCCTAATGAAAAAAAGTAATTGAATGAGTTTCCACCAAAACATTACACTAGCAGTAGTATCTGGACAGTTCCCAGTTTAGCTGAGTTGTCAGTTTTAAAAAGAATATAGTTATTGGGCACAGCTGAAACAATCACTTCCTGTACTACAGAATAAAGACAAATTCCTAATGGACAAATTCATTTTATCTTTTTGAGGTAATTGGCACATAACATGTAGTGTATCCTTAATTGAATGCTTGTTGAAGGTACAATGTATGTTTCATTAATGTATGGAGTAGCGGAGGGGTGAGAATAGGTAGTGTTTCTACTCAATTTTTATAAGCCTTATACTCAAGCTCAACCTAAATTTCTATAACTTTTTTTTTGTCCTGCTGTAGCCTAGTCATGTGACCCTGGGAAAGTCATTTAACATCTCTCAGCTTTAATTTCCCTATGTGTAAAATGGGGTTAATAATGATATAGTATTTATATCACTGCATTTCTGTGCAGTCCACATGAGATAATATGCAAAATAGTGCTTTGTATATGTCAATGAACTCGATGAATGACAGTTGCTATTACTATTAGACAAAACATCTATTTTCATTGACATGGATGAATTATAGCTTCTTAAGTTTTATTCAAATAGCCCAGAGTTATGCTTAGTTTAGGAGACAATATAATCCAGCAAAATAATTCGAGAAAGATGTGTGTAAATTGAGGCTCAATCATTTTTTTCAAGGTGGGTGGTGTAAAGTAAGTTATCTATTCAATGCGTGATTCAGTTTCTCTATCCCTAAAATGAGATGATACCTAAAACCTCATATTGGATTTGTAAGGATTCAATGAGTAAAAAAATAATAAAAGATAAGAATTTTTCAGTAAACAGTGTTCTCATCAGAATGGTCCCCTTACAGAGACAAGATCACATCTTACAATCCTTTGTGAACTTTTTCTATTTTACTATAATTCTTAAATTAAACATTTGAGGGCCTTCCTCTACTTTTTATAATAAAGTGAGTCCACAGGTGCAGCTCCTCAGAAGGTCCATTTTGTTTTTTCCATTACTAGCCCACCCATTTTTTTTTCTGGTAATATATATTCTTGATTTTATTCCACTCACCAGTCACACCACCCATGGTCTACTTGTACCTACCAAGCATTTTTCCATTGCCTTTCTGGTCACCTGCAATTTTGATTCTTCAGAGATTCTCTTATTCAATGATTGATAGAATTATCTATAATAACATTTGGTTAAATAGAGCCACTGTCTCATGAGCGCTTTCTTGTGGGCACTACCTTTGCCAGACCATCTCACAAACCATCCATGCCTTTTCATCTTGCATAACCATTTTCCATGTTCATCAACAAATCTTCCCTTTATGATGTGTAGACTAATATTGAAGCCTCCTCTTTTATTGCTTAGAGATACATTTTATTCTTTAGAGATACCGGTACAACATTCATGTGATCCATTTGTTATCCTTTACGTGTGTTCAAAAATATATTGATTATAGTATCTAATATTAATAACAGATGCAATTAATATAACACTTTAAGGTTAGCAAAATATTTTACAAATATCATCCCATTTTATCCTCACAACAACCCTGGGAGGTAGAGAATAAGGGACTTGCTCAGGGTCAAACAGCCAAAAATGCATGAATTTGAATTAGAATTTAGGTCTTCCTGTTTCCAGCTACAAAGTTCTATCCACTATACTGCCTACCTGTTTAATAACAAGCATATAATATGTGGAATGGAGCATATTTGATGCTGGAGTATTTATGATAGTGATGGAGATTCTGCTTTAGTCTTCTCCAAAAAAGGAGTAGGTATTGACTGGAGAAGGGCTAAACAAATTGTCAT
Source organism: Trichosurus vulpecula (assembly GCF_011100635.1). Taxonomy (NCBI): domain Eukaryota; kingdom Metazoa; phylum Chordata; class Mammalia; order Diprotodontia; family Phalangeridae; genus Trichosurus; species Trichosurus vulpecula. The sequence continues at coordinate 93,061,475 of NC_050581.1, read as the reverse complement.
CCATAATATTACTGAGCCATAAGAAATTATGTGGGGGAAGGATATAGACACTCATGGAAAGCCATAAGAACAGATGCAAAGTGAAATTATCAAAACAAGGAAAAATATATACATTGACTAACCACATCAATGCAATTTAACTAAATGGTAAAATGCAATGAACAAACTTAGATCTTGTGAAGAGATGAGAAAATATACCTCCTTCCTTTCTCTGCAAAGGTCGAGGCCTCTGTGTATGAAACTTTGCATATATTCTCAGACTTGGTATAATTTTTAATTTTGTTAAACTGCTCCCCCAAACCTCTCCTTTTCATTCTTTGCTGCAAGGGATGGCTTCCTGCTTCAAGGAAGATATAGACACGTAAACATAGAATATGAGGGTGATGCAAAAAGCAGAAGACATCAAGAGAAATTAAATAAAAGTCAAATGAACAAGCATTTATTAATCACCTACAATGTGCCAAGCTATGTGAAGTTCTTAGGATACAAAGAAAGCCAAAAATAGTCTTGCTCTCAAGGATCTCACTGTCTAATGGGGGAGATAACACGCAAACAACTCTATATTCACAAAGATATGTATAGTCTAAATTGGAAATAATCGCAGAGAGAAGGTTGTAAGATGACTGAGGCCTGGGAAAGACTTCTGGCAGAAGGTAGTACTTTAGCTGAGTCTCGAAGGGAGAAACAATGACCACAATTCAATTGATACATTGCCAATTTTTCATTTGGGGAAGAAAGAATTTACTGAATTTGATGGATTCTTTGATTTAATTGAAAGATTTTATACCTTCTTTCATAATTTGAGCTTAATATTTTCACTGCTACTCTATCACCTCAACAATCTTCCACTAAATACCTGGAATAGTAGGCATTCAGGGTATCACTTTAATAAAACAGAATGCTGTTTGAAATTTTGTGAACAGATTTGAAAACCACGTCTAACTACTGTGTTACCATGACTACCTTACACTTATTTTCTGTATTTCTTTGAAAGCATGAAATACTTGCATTTCTAGGCAATGAGAGTGATTGATTGATGATAAACTCTAGCATAAACATTAAACAACTTAGCACTTATACCAAAGTAGGAGAGTTTTTCTCTTCCTTTTTCTTCTTTACTTTTCAGTTTTCAGCAGAAATGGGTTGGGTATATTGAGTGGTAGGTTAAATTTTTAAATGTAAATGCATTCTTAATAGACAAGAGTATCTAAATTCCTTGGTTTGTCTGGTAGGAAGTCTGGTATTCTATCCATACAAACTTCCAGTTGATAAAACCAGAGATATTTAATTCCCTATTCGCAGTCTTAGCTCATTCTTCTGTCCTCCAACTATTGTCACATGCCCTTCCTTACCAATCTCTATAACCAATTTGGCCATTATACAGAATAACTCTTAAAATACATGTAGTTCCTCATCTCTAGCCCATAGCTGTGTTTGATTACTTTATCTTTATTCTGAAGACTACTTCTGGATATGTCTCTATTTTATCCTTGTATATCAGGCTCCATCTGGTACCTTGATTCCAGTATTCATATCCCTATATTGCTCTTTAAGTCTGATCTTCAGTTCTTACTATCATACACAGTACTACAGATCCTTTGAGACTGAACCAAGTATTTAGATTCTACTCAAACCCCAGCACCCATGATGATACCTTTGCTGCCTACTGGAAGACCTCCTTTACGTTGACCAACTGCTAACTTGGACTTTTGATGCTTGTCATATACCAGAATCTCATCTGCCAGAAACCTCTGTGTTATCCACTACTAGAACTCCCCAGTAGAGAAGGATACCTTTCCCACTCAGATTTTATGCTTTGCCTTTCTTTGCTAAGTTAAATTACACAGGGTATTTCCTAAAAATGGAGACAAAGATGTCTAACCTAACCCTACTTTCCCTTTTTGCCCTAAGTAGAAGTACTGGTTTAATAAAAAAAAATGGTCATTTATATACTACTATAAGGATTACAAAGGACTTCATACCCAATGTTTCACTTAATCTTTACAACAATCTTTTGATATAGGTACTATATTTATTGCTATCTCATTGTACAGAAGAGTAAGCTGTGGCTAGTGTGAGAGGAAGAATCTGAACCCAGTTTTCTTTATCTGCTACCCACTGATAGATTGCCCAGCACTACCTGCTAATTCTCTTCTACATCTATATGTTTGAATGACTTTGCTATGATTCTAAGTGCTAGCTATGACTTATCCTAGTTAAGTTTTATACAAACAAATTGTTGAATATCTGGAAATGTTATTCCAAGCAGCCTCACTTTGTTAACATAAGCCATTTTGCTCTAAAAATGTGGAAAACTACTATATAAGGCATAGGGTCATGAAATTCAGAACTGGAAAGAATGTTGGCAAACATTGGTTTTAACTTTTTATTTTAGAGATAAAAATATGGAGGCACAGATGGAATAATTTACTTGCTCAAGATTATGCAATCAAAAATCAGCAGAACCAGAATTCAAATCTTCATCCTTTTATTCCAAATCCAGGGCTTCTCCCATTATAAGGGAGAATAGAAATGTAATGGAGGGATGGCCCTCTTTTGCCCTTATGATCAGGCAGTCAATAAACATTTATTAATTACCTAACACATTCCAATTACTGTGCTTAGCACTGGACATGCATTGCTTGTGCATATCTCTACCCTCCCCCCAAAAATATGGAGACTACTCAAGCCTATTAATGCTAAGTAAATAATACCTGACAAAGTACATCCCTCAGACTCCTTTACCCTAATTCCTACTCCTGTTAATATACTGAGTCTGGGCTTTATGACAGCACTTGCAGAAAATACATCTGAGTGAAATTGGAACTGACATATTGAATCGTGTATATGCTAGAGTGTAGTCAGGCAGTTATTTGCTTGCCCGTTAATAAAAGTTTATGAAGTGACAGGGTAGAAGAAGCAAAGCTGAGAAAGATAAACAGTGTGTGGAAGGAATTCCAACAGGAAGTTGAGAAAACCTTCAGACAGACTAAGACTTCAACTTTTCATAATTTAATGGGAAACTCTTCACCCAAGATAATTAATAATTACTGGAAAACTAAATCAGCTGAAATCCAATAGATTCACCCATATTGAAAGGCTAGAAATTCACTTTGCAAAAGAGTTAAAATAAGTTTTATTGGACTGTTCAGTATGGTAATGTAAAAACCATTATACCTGGATAGAGAAAAGGTAAGGAGGATTTCACCAGCTTGTCAAAATAAAAAGAGCTAGGACTAGACGTAGACAAGGTACACAGTCACCCGCTGTAATATGCCATGGAGTCTAGAGAGGAATGACTTTTGATATTTTTTCCAATTCCATATATTTTAATGCCAAAATTATGATATCCAAATAATAACCATTTTATTTGATGATAATCTTTTATTCATTGTCTATTTGCCAAGCAGTGTACTTGGCATGGGGATGATACAAAGACAGAAGTGAAACAGTTCCTGCCATCAAGGAGCTTTAATTAAGAGAAATGCCAAGCACATGTTATTATATACAAAGTAGATATAAGGTGATTTGTGTGGAGAGGACACAAGCAAATGGGGAGGGGGCGGGGAATGGTGTTGCTCATGATCACCTTCTATATGATGACTTGACACAGAAAAGTTGCCATAGGCAAAACAAACAAGCAAACAAATGAACGAGCAACTAACAACCTAATGAACAAATAAATAAGTCATGCTGATTCTATTTCTGCTGGATAGCAGTCCATGTCTAGTCCTATTCTTAAAGCTTTTCTCATTTGGTAAGACTTTCCTAAACCTGTTTTAAGCCAGCAAAGGGTCATCTCTAAGCTATGATAAATTATCTGACACATGTGACCAGCTCAACCCTAGGTAAGACACTTAACCACCGTGGCCTCGCCTTTTTTCAAATCCAGCCTCAAACATTTACTAGTTGTGTGACCCTGGCCAAGGCAATTAACTTCAATCTATTTCAGTTTTCTCATTTGTAAATTGCAAATAATAATAGCTTTTACTTCCCAGGGTTGTTATGAGGATCAAATGACATAATAATTGTGAAGTGTTTAGCACACAGCCTGACACATACTAGGCACCTAAGAAATGCTTATTCCCTTCCATTCAAGGAGGATATTAAACATTCCAAAATATTACATTTAGTATCTCAATATTATCTATATTTTTTCCAGTGATGCTATTTATTCTATTTAATCATTGGTTTGTCTGTTTATAATATATACACATTCTTTAGGGAAGGAATCACATTTGCAGAGATGGTGAAGTTCTGGAGATGGTTTTCATAATTCTGATAGTTCAGGTCAAAAATGGAATTTATCTTGCTTGTGGAATTAGTCATGCCTCATTACAACATAATAAGCTTCCTTGGGAAATATAAATAACAGAGAGGCAAGATATGGTCTACAGAGGAAAGATGAATAAATTGATGTTAGTACAAAAATGTGGATCTCTTCAGATGGCTCAGTTAATATCTTTGTGGGCTATGCTTGAGAAATAGAGTCATACAGATTTTGTTGCATATTGGTCACTCATAAAATTTTCTTTTTGATTACAGATGTTTCTGGATTAGTGCTATCAATGAATGCTTGAAGAGGTCTCATTTTTTTTTCAAATTCACACTATTCAGAGTTATAATTATGCAAAATATGGTGGTTGATGAGACTAAGCATAGGTCATAGAAACTAGAGGCAGCAGTTACCAGTATTTCCTCCAATCCCCTTTCACTAATATTCTTGCCATTAGTCTCATAGATGTCAGTGAGAGGAGTGTGCTGATTATGTCACTGAACCAGTTCTAATCTTACCATTCTCCTTCCTCTGTAAAATAATTTTATATTCATATAAACAATATGCTCATTTATTTATTTCAGTATCCTCCTCTGAAAAGGAATCTCAGTCTTCTCTATTCCCACAGTAGCTGTCTATGTTTGGGATCTTCTTCCTTTGCCTGTTCATTTTTAAAATTATTATTTTTAGCATCTTTTGGATTAGATTATTTAATTATTTAATTTCCACTTAATTTTTAGTCTATCTTTCCATGGCCCTTTACTACACATAATTTTTATTGCATCATGATCTGAAAAGGATGGATTTAATATTTCTGCCTTTCTGCACTGGATTGTGAGATGTTTATTCCTTAATGCATGGCCATTTTTTTGTGTAAGTGCTGTGTAACACCAAGAAAAAGGTATATTCCTTTCTATCCCCACTCAATTTTCCTCAGACATCTATCATATATAACTTTTCGGAAATTCTATTCCCCTTGTTAACTTCTTGTTTATTTGTTGCTAGATTTATACAGTTAGAAAAGGGGGAGGTTGAGGTCCCCCACTTCTATAGTTTTGCTGTATATTTCTTCCTGTAACTCACTTAACTTCTCCTTTAAGAATTTGGATGCTATATGACTTGGTGCATATATATTTAATATTGATATTACTTCATTGTCTATGGGACCTTTCAGAGAGATGTAGTTTCCTTTCTTATCTCTTTTAATTGAATTTATTTTGCTTTTGCTTTGTCTAAGAACAAGACTACTACCCTTGCTTTTTTTTAACTTCAGCTGAAGCATAATATATTCTGCTCCAATCTTTTACCTTTACTCCGTGTGTATCTCTGCTTAAAATGTGTTTCTTGTAAGCAACATATAGTAGGATTTTTTATAAAACTTAATTTATATTGGCTCAGCCCACTCATGAGCAACTGATATTTTTCCATTTGTTTAGATCTCACTTTATTTGTGTGGAAAGAATTTTGTAATTTGTGATCATATAGTTCCTGGGTGTGTTTTGGCAGGTAGACTCCCAAACATTTTATATTGTCCACAATTATTTTAAATAGAATTTCTCTTTCTATCTATTGCTTTTGATTTTGTTAGTAATATATAAGAATGCTAATGATTTGTGTGGGTTCATTTCATATCCTGCAAATTTGCTAAAGTTGCTTATCATTTCAGGCAGTTTTTTTTACTTGATTGTCTAGGATTCTCTAAGTATATCATCAAATCATCAGAAAAGAGTGATAACTTTGTTTCTTCTTTGCCAATTCTAATTCCTTCAATTTCCTTTTGTTCTCTTATTGCTAAAGCTAACATATCTAGTACTATATTGAATAACATTGGCGACAATGGACATCCTTGTTTCATCCCTGACCTTACTGGAAGTGCTTCTAGCTTATCACATTACATATAATGTTTGCTGATGGTTTTAGGTAGATGCTATTTATCGTATTAAAGAAGGATCCATTTATTCCAAGGCTCTCTAATATATTTAATAGGAATGGCTATTATATTTTATCAAAAGCTCTTTCTGTATCTACTGAGAAAACATGGTTTCTTTGAGTTTTGTTGTTGATATGATCGATTATGGTGATAGTTTTCCTAATACTGAACCAGCCCTGCATTCCTGGTATAAATCCTACCTGTATTATCCTTATGATAAATTGCCGTAATATCAGTTTTTTTTTCTTTTTGTTTCTTCCTTTCCTGTCTACCTTTTTATGCTTCTCTTGCATCTTGTATTTGAAGATTGAATTTTCTGTTAAGCCCAGGTCTTTTTCTCAGGAAATTTTGAAAGTCCCCTATTTCATTAAATATCCATCTTTGCCCCTGAAAGATTATGCTCAATTTTTCTGGGTAGTTCATACTTGATTGTAATCCAAGCTCCTTTGCCTTCAGAATATCATATTCCAAGACCTCTGATCCCTTAACTTAGAAGCTGCTAAATCCTGCGTAATCCTGACTGTGCCTCATTGATATTTGAATTGTTTCTTTCTACAGAATTTTCTCCTTGACTTGATAATTCTGGAATTTAGCTGCAATATTCTTTGGCGTTTTCATTTTAAGATCTTGTTCATGAGGTGATTGGTGAGTTCTTTCAATGACTATTTTATACTCTGTTTCTAGGATACCAGGGCAGTTTTCCTTAAAAATTTCTTGAAAGATGCTGTCCAGGCTCTTTTTTTTTTGATCATGACTTTCAGCTACATAATAATATAAAGCTTTCAGATATATAATACAGCCAAAATCCTTATTGTCTCTTGTTCTTATTGTCTCTCCTGATTCCATTTTCCAGGTCAGTGTTTTTCAATGAGGTATTTTATATTCTATTCTCTTTTTTTGTTATTATTTTTGATTTTGTTTGACTGATTTTTGATATCTCCTAGAGTCATCAGCTTCCCCTTGCCCAATTCTAATTTAAAAAGAAATTTCTTCAGTTATCTTTTTTGCCTCCTTTTCCATTTTGCCAATTCTATTTTTTAAGAAGTTGTTTTCTTGACATTTAGGCAGGGGTCAGAGCCAACATACTGGTTGGAAAACAGGGACTTGCTTAACCTCTCCCCCAAATCACTCCAAGTACCTGTAAAAATGGCTCTGAACAAATTCTAGAGCTGCAGAATCCATGAAACAGCAGAGGGAAGAAGGTCTCCAGGCCAGGATGGCCTGGATGGTCTCTGGGAAGAGTCTATCACATGGTTCTAGAAGCAGAGAGCAGCTCAGCATGGGCCGCACCAGGACAGACCAGACTGGGAGTCAGCAGGAGCAGGCCTTAGGGCCATGCATCATTGAGTTGTGGCAGTTAGAAGACTTCTCAACCCTCAAACATCAAAGACCATGGAGCAGGTTAGTGGGAAAACTGCTAGATCAGGTTCAAAAGTGGTCCAGCTCCAGCCCAGGGGGTGGTGGGGGTGGCAGAGGTGGTGTGGCAGTGGTGACAGAAGCAGCAGGAAGCTCCTGTGACTGCTTCCAGAGTTCCAGTATCAGATGCTTCCAGAATCCCTGACTCACACTGTGGAAGGAATCAAGCAGCAGACCAGAGCAGGAGTGCAGGGCTTGCTTCGCCCTGTATGGATCTGGGTTGCAATCTTGGTTGGAGGTTCTTTGGGGAGAAGGAGAGTTGCTGTGGCAGAGCCTGTGGTGACACTGGAATAGAAGTAGCTCTGAAAACAGCAGCACAGCTCCTAAAGCTTGGGACAAAGCATTCTCTGCTCTACAAGGAATAACACCCTGACAAAAAGCTCAAAGGTCAAGTAGTGGGCTGGGAACATGACAAGGCAGCAAAAAGAGACACAGACTCAAACTCAGGCTCAGACTCTAAAATCTTTTTTTGGTAACAAAGAAGATCAAAACATACAGCCAGAAGAAGTCAACAAAGTCAAAGTGCCTACATCAAAAACCTCCAAGGAAAACATGAATTGGCCTCTGGTCATGGAAGAGCTCAAAAAGGACATGGAAAAGCAAGTAAGAGAAGTAGAGAAAAAATTGTGAAGAGAAATGAGAGAGATGCAAGAAAACCATGAAAAACAAGTCAATGACTTGCTAAAGGAGACCCAAAAAATACTGAAGAAAATAATACCTTAAAAAATTGGCTAACTCAAATGGCAAAAGAGCTCCAAAAAGCCAATGAGGAGAAGAATGCCTTGAAAGACAGAATTAGCCAAATGGAAAAGGAGGTCCAAAAGACCACTGAAGAAAATACCACCTCGAAAATTAGATTGGCACAAGTGGAAGCTAGTGACTTTATGAGAAATCAAGATAGTATAAAACAGAAACAAAGGAATGAAAAAATGGAAGATAATGTGAAATATCTCATTGGAAAAACCACTGACCTGGAAAACAGATCCAGGAGAGAAAATTTAAAAATTATTGGACTACCTCAAAGCCATGATCAAAAAAAGAGCCTAGATATCATCTTTCAAAAATTATCAATGAAAACTGCCCTGATAATCTAGAGCCAATGGGTAAAATAAAAATTGAAAGAATCCACCAATCACTTTTGAAAAAGACCCCAAAGCTCCCCCGGGGCGGAGCCAAGATGGCAGCTGGAAAACAGGGACTAGAGTGAGCTCCGTTACCGAGTCCCTCCAAAAACCTATAAAAAATGGCTCTGAACCAATTCTAGAACAGCAGAACCCACAGAACAGCAGAGGGAAACAGGGATCCAGCCCAGGACAGCCTGAATGGTCTCTGGGTGAGGGCTATTCCACACGGAGCTGGGAGCTGGGAGCTGGAAACGGAGTGGAGCAGAGCCCAACCTGAGCAGCGTGGACCATCCAGACCAGATGCCGGGCGGAGGGGGCCCTAGCGCCCTGAATCAGTGAGCTGCGGCAGTTACCAGACCCCTTGACCCACAAACACCAAAGACTGCGGAGAAGGTTAGTGGGAAAAGCTGCGGGAGTGGAAGGAGTTCGTGGTTCGGCTTCCAGCCCCGGGGCAGCGGAGGTGGGGCAGCTACAGCTGTTGTTACTTCCGGCTCCAGGCCCACCTGGTGGGAGAAATTAAGTGGCGGATCACAGCAGGGGTGCACAGCCTGCCGAAGATCTAAGCCCAGTTCGGGTTGGGGGTTCTTGGGGAAGGAGCAGTGCGGGTCTGACAGAGCTGGCACCTCCCCTCCCAAACGTGGAACATAGAACTCGTTAGTCTACAAGGAGTCATACCCCACTGAAAAACTCAAGGGTCAAGTTAGTGGGTTGGGAATATGGCCAGGCAGCGAAAACGCGCCCAGTTTCAGTCTCAGACTTTGGATTCTTTCTTTGGTGACAAAGAAGACCAAAACATACAGCCTAAAGATGACAACAAAGTCATAGAGCCTGCAACAAAAGCCTCCAAGAAAAACATGAACTGGCCCCAGGCCATAGAAGAACTCAAAAAGGATTTGGAAAAGCAAGTTAGAGAAGTAGAGGAAAAATTGGGAAGAGAAATGAGAGTCTATAATTGGGAGTCTATTTCCCAAGACATACCCAGGGCCTATATGAACATAACTATGAAACACTTTTCATGTGAATAAAATCAGATCTAAATAAATGGATAAATATCAGTTGCTCATGGTTAGGCCGAGCTAATATAATAAAAATGACAATTCTACCTAAATTAATCTATCTATTCAGTGCCATACCAATCGAACTACCAAAAAATTTTTTTACTGAGCTGGACAAAATAATAACAATATTCATTTGGAAAAACAAGAGGTCTAGAGTATCTAGGATATTAATGAAAAGACATACTAGAGATGGTGGCTTAGCCACACCAGATATTAAACTGTACTACACAGCAGCAGTCATCAAAACTGCCTGGTACTGGTTAAGAAACAGGGGTGTGGATCAGTGGAATAGGATAGGTACACAAGTAGGTGAAAACAACAAGTTTAGCAATCTACTCTTTGATAAACCCAAAGAGGCCAGTTTCTGGGCTAATAATTCACTATTTCACAAAAACTGTTGGGAAAATTGGAAAATGGTAGGGCAAAAACTGGGCATAGACCAATATCTTACACCATATACCAAAATAAAATCAAAATGGGTTCATGATTTAGGAGTAAAAGTTGATACTCTAAGTAATTTGGGAAAGCAAGGAATAGTTTACTTATCAGATTTGTGGAAAAGTAAAGAATTCATGACCCAACAAGAGATAGAGAGCATTACAAAATGCAAAGTGGATAATTTTGATTATGTCAAATTGAAATGTTTTTGTACAAAAAAAGCCAATGCAACAAGAATTAGGAGGGAAGCAGAAAATTGGGAGAAAATCTTTGCAACTAGTATCTCTGATAAAGGCCTCACCTCTAAAATATATAGGGAGCTGAGCCAAATATATAGGAATACAAGCCATTCCCCAATTGAGAAATGGTCAAAGGATATGAACAGGCAGTTTTCAGAGGAAGAAATTAAAGCTATCTACAGGCATATGGAAAAATGCTCTGGATCGCTGCTGATTAGAGAAATGCAAATCAAAACGACTCTTAGATACCACATCTCTCCTGTCAGATTGGCTAAAATAACAAATCAGGAGAATGATAAATGCTGGAAAGGATGTGGGGAAATTGGAACATTGTTGCATTGCTGGTGGAGTTGTGAGCTGATCCAGCCATTTTGGAGGGCGGTGTGGAACTATGCCCAAAGGGCGATAGAAATGTTCATACCCTTTGACCCAGCAATACCACTTCTAGGGTTGTATCCCAAAGAAATCACGCAAGCGGGAAAAGGACCCATATGTACAAGAATATTTATAGCAGCTCTCTTTGTGGTAGCCAAGAATTGGAAAGCAAAGGGATGGCCATCAATTGGGGAATGGCTGAACAAGCTGTGGTATATGAAGGTGATGGAATACTATTGTGCCATAAGAAATGGGGATGATGCAGACTTCATAACAACCTGGAAAAACCTACACGACATAATGCTAAGTGAGTGGAGCAGAGCCAGGAGAACGTTGTGCACAGCCACAGATATATGGATTCCGTGAGGACCAACTCTGACATACTGCGCTTTTCTCAGCAACCTAATGGGCAAGGACAACTCCAGGGGACTCACGATGGAGAATGCTATCTTCATCCAGACAAAGAACTGCGAAGTTTGAATACAGACTGAGGCACACTGCATGCTCGCTTTTTCTGCTTCTCTTTTGTTTTTGTTTTTGGGGTTTTGTTTTGTTTTTTTTTTTTTGGTTCTGTTTCTTCTTTCTCATGATTCATTCCATTGGTCAAAATTCTTCTCCACGACTTGACTAGTGCATAAATTAATTCAATGCGAAGTTATACATGACAGTTATATGAGACTTCATGCTGTCTTGGGGAGGGAGGCGGGAGGGAGGGGAGAAAAACTGGAACTCAAAAGTATGTAGAACCGTGTATGGTAAACTAAAAATAAAGAAATTTATAAAAAAAAAAAAAAGAATTGGCCTGAGAGGGAATACCATACATACTCAGTTGGGTATCTTACCCCACAGGAAAGAAGAGGGAGGAAGATAAAAAAAAATAAAAGGGGGGGATGATGGAGGGGAGGGCAGATGGGGGTGGAGGTAATCAAAACAAACACTTTGGAAAGGGGACAGGGTCAAGGGAGAAAATTCAATAAAGCAGGATGGGTTGAAAAGGAGCAAAATGTAGTTAGCCTTTCATAACATGAGTATTGTGGAAGGGTTCACATAATGATACATGTGTGGCCTAGGTTGAATTGCTCGACTTCTTAGGGAGGGTGGGTGGGAAGGGAAGAGGGGAGAGAATTTGGAACTCAAAGTTTTAAAATCAGATGTTCAAAAAAAAAGTTATTGCATGCAACTAAAAAATAAGATACACAGGCAATGGGGCATAGAAATTTATCTTGCCCTACAAGAAAGGAAGGGAAAATAGGATGAGAGGGGAGGGGAGTGATAGAGGGGAGGGCTGACTGGGGAACAGGGCAACCAGAATATAAGCCATCTTGGAGTGGGGGGGAGGGTAAAAATGGGGAGAATATTTGTAATTCAAACTGTTGTGAAAATCAATGCTGAAAACCAAATATGTTAAATAAGTAAATTTAAATTAAAAAAGAAGAAAAAAAAAAAGACCCCAAAAAGAAAACTCCTAGGAATATTGTTGCCAAATTTCAGATCTCCCAGATCAAGGAGAAAATACTGCAAGCAGCCAGAAAGAAACAATTTGAGTATTGTGGACACACAATCAGGATAACACAAGATCTAGCAGGTTCTGCATTAAAGGATCAAAGGGCTTGGAATATGATATTCTGGAGGTCAATGGAGCTAGTATTTAAGCCAAGAATCACCCACCCAGCAAAACTGTGTATGTCTCCAAGGCAAGATATGGATTTTCAATAAAATAGAGGACTTTCAACTTTTCTCAGTGAAAAGACCGGAGCTGAATAGATAATTTGACTTTCAAACACAAGAATCAAGAGAAGCATGAAAATGTAATCAAGAAAGAGAAATCATAAGGCACTTATTAAAATTGGACTGTTTTGTTTATATTCCTACATAGAAAGATGATGTATGCAATTCATGAGACCTTTCTTAGTATTAGGGTAGTTGAAGGGAATATACATATATATATATATATATATACATACATACATACATATATATGTATATATATGTATATATATGTGTATATATATGTATATGTGTGTGTGTGTGTGTATATATATATCTATATATCTATACACACAGACAGACAGACAGACGGAGGGCACCAGGCGAGTTGATTATGAAAGGATGATATCTAAAAAAATGAAATAAATTTAAGGGGGAGAGAGGAACATATTGAGAGAGGGAGAAAGGGAGAGATAGAATGGGGTAAATTATTTAACATAAGAGTGGCAAGAAAAAGCAGTTCTGTTGGAAGGGAAGAGGGGGCAGGTGAGGAGGAATGAGTGAATCTTGCTCTCATTGGATTTGACTTGAGAAGGGAATAACATACACACTCAATTTGGTATCTTACCCCGCAGGAAAGTACGGGAATAAGGACAAAATTTGGGGGGTATAAAGGGAGGGCAGATAGGGGTAGGAGGTAATCAAAAGCAAACACTTTTGAGACGTGACACGGTCAAGGGAGAAAATTGAATAAAGGGAGACAGGATAGGATGTAGGGAAATGTTGTTAGTCTTCCACAACATGAGTATTATGGAAGTGTTTTACATAATGATACATGTGTGGCCTGTGTTGAATTGCTTGCCTTCTTAGGGAGAGAATTTGGAACTCAAAATTTTAGAATTAAATGCTCAAAAGAAAAAGTTGCTTTTGCATGCAACTGAGAAATAAGATATATGGGGAATGGGGCATAGATATCTATCCTGCCCTACAAGAAAGTATGGGGAAACAGCATGGGGGTTGGGGGGAGTGAGGTGACAGAAAGGAGGGCTGACAGGGGAATGCGGCAATGAGAATATATGCCATCTTGGATTGGGGGGAAGGGTATAAATGGGGAGAAAATTTGTAATTCAAAATCTTGTGGAAATCAATGTTGAAAACTAAAATGTTAAATAAATAATAAAATAAAAGAAGTCGTTTTTTAAGTGGATTTTTTTTCCATTTGACCAATTGTATTTTTAAAGGAATTGTTTTCTTCAGCCAGTTTTTGTCCTTCCTTTTTCAAGCTATTGACTCTCTCTTGTTTAACTATCATTTCTTTTCCCATTTTTTTCTTCTGTCTCTCTTATTTGATTTTTTAAATCCTTTTTGAGCTCATCTAAGAAGACTTTTGGGGCTTAAGACCAATTTATATTCCACTTTGAGGCTTTCTTGTAGGCACTTTGACATTGTTATGCTCTTCTGAGTTTGCATTTTGGTCTTCCCTGTTGCCTAGTAGCTTTCCGTGATCAGGTCTCTTTTCTGGTTTTTGTTCATCTTTTAGCCTATTTTGTGACTTTTAAAGTTGATCACTGCTCCTGGGGCACAGGGGACACAATCCCAAGCTTCTTGCACTAGGGCCCAAAGGCCTGGTCACTCATGCTTTATGCTGGGGCTTCTGTGACTCATAGCTTGCCCACTGTGATGGGAATGGCCTAGCCTAGTTGTACCTATTGTGCTGGGGTTCTGAAGCTGGCAGTTTGTCTTTAGCACTAGGGCTAGAGACCTCACAGCTGGCTTGCTGTGCCACTGACCTGCTGAGCCAGGACTCAGGGGCCTCAGCTGCTAACCTATGCCATGGCTAAGAGTCTCCTGCTAATTTGCTTGGACACTATCTGTGTTAGGCTGTATTCTCCTTTTACCCAAGTGAGGCAGACTTTTTCCTGCAGTCTTAAGTTATCTTAAGCTGGAAAATTGTTTCATTCCATCTTTTTGTGGGTTCTATCATTCCAGAATCTGTTTAGAGGAAAACTGGGGAGAGCTCAAGCATTTTCTTATCTTCTCTCTGTCATTTTGGTTTCACCAATCTGTTCTACATCTTACAATAATGATACACAGAAGTTCTTGAAGGGCTCATTCCACATATTCTATCCATTAGGTAGAATTAGGATTTTGATGGAGGAAACAGAGAAATGAATGGGACGAATCACTTAACTTTTCTGGGTATCATTTTAATGAAAAGGGGATGCTATTAGAAATTTTGTGAACAGTTATGGAAACCATCACTATTTACCATGATACCATGGCTACCTCATCTATATTTTCTATAGTTCTCTGACAGCAAGAAATACCTGTCTTTCTGAGGAATGAGAATACTTTATTAATAATGAGTTCCAGTGTAAACACTGAACCATTTACTACTTATACCAAGTTAAAAGTGTCTTTCTCTTCCTTCTTTATGTTTCATTTTTCAGCAGAGATGGGTGGGATAGATTGTGTGGTTGGTTAAAGTTTTAAATGTAATGCATTCTTAATAGCCAACACTAGTTGATCTCTAATGATTTGATCCCATCTCTAGAAGAAAAACAACAGCAGCAATATGACATTCCTTATATTTGACTAGGATTGTGCCATGTATACACAGACAACTATTTTGAAGAAGGAAAGAACAGCAATAACTACCAGGCAGGGAATGCTGTGAAAGGATATCTATGATCAGTGGTAAAGGAAATCATGGGTTCTAAAAGGACAAAGAGAAGAAAGAAGGTGTTCCAAATTTTTTCAACCCCTAAAAACAATATTCAAATTCGATGAATATTTATGAGGTGCCTGTTATGTTTAGAGCACTGTCCAAGGCATATAAAACTAAGGTAAGATATTTTCTCTGTTCTCATATGACTTACCAATAAATGGGCATGGAAAATGAAATAAACACAGTTAAACTATAATGCATACTTTTAGTCAGATAGTCAACTAGAATCTATTAAGTATCTATTCTGTACTACACACTGTTCTGAGTGCTATGGATATAAAATGAGCAAAAAAAATATTCCACTCTCAAGGATCTCACAGCTTAATGGGCAAATCAACATGAGAAAAAACACTTACATATATATTACATATAAATATACATGCATATATATATACATACATACATACATACATACAAGATGCATTGAGGATAAATTGGAGGTAATCTCAGATCTTTACTAAGCCTTGAAGGAAGCCAGCGACAATGTTAGGATGTAAAGATGAAGAGAG
The DNA here is from genome assembly GCF_011100635.1 of Trichosurus vulpecula. NCBI lineage: Eukaryota > Metazoa > Chordata > Mammalia > Diprotodontia > Phalangeridae > Trichosurus > Trichosurus vulpecula. The sequence continues at coordinate 93,045,675 of NC_050581.1, read as the reverse complement.
CTTTTTAGGCATGGTGGATAGCCAACAAATAACTTACAGTTGGGAGATGAGTGTATGGAGTGTTGTATTCAAGGATCCTCTGCAGTGGATCAAAGAGAATCTAATTTTAGGTTGAAAATACATCACAGGAGCAGCTAGGTGGTGCAGTGAGTAGAGTACTGGCCCTGGAGTCAGAAGGACCTGAGTTCAAATCTGGCCTCAGACAGTTGACACACTTACTAGCTGGGCAAATCACTTAACCCCAATTGCCCTGCCTTCCTCAAAAAAATACATCATAAAGGTGCAAAACAGAGCATTGTGGGAGATCTGAGAGGGAATGCTGTTACTGACTTGTGAGAGTGGTGAAGGCTTCTTGGAGACAATGGTGTTTGAACCAGGCTTTATAGGATAAGATTCAACATTCTAAGAAAAGAAGGAGGTGGGATAGAGAATAATACAAAGAAGGCACAGAGCTGTCAAAGAGCAAAGTATGTTTTATCAGGGACTAGGGAATAGGTAGGAGAGAAGTTTGACAATTTTTCAAAAATAATATTTTATTCAGTATTTTAGGTCTACAAAGGGCTCATCTCATTTGATTCTCACAACAACCACATGAATATAGCAGATGAAAATATCACTGGTTTGCAAAGGAAGAAACTAAATCTGAGAAAAAAAATAAAGTAATTTGCTCAGGGCGACACAGTTCCAGAAGATTTAAAGCCAGATATGCTGAACTTATCTATACACTATATCATACTATCAATTATATCATGTGCATACATAACATTCTTTTTGAATATAATGAAAAGTCTACCTTTTAGCATTATGTCAAATATGAACTTATTGCTGAGAAAATGTATGCATTTTCTTTTTAATTGATGCTATAGTGATCAGGCCCTTTCATATATTTTTGAGTAGAGGCAAGAATCAAGGTAATATGCTGCTAAAAAAAATAGAATACATATGGCAAACAGGGAAGCTCATGAATCTTAAATTGCATTCTGTATATATTTTTCCTTTTTGCTTCACTTTGTTAAAGAATACCAAACCTCATTTATTGAGAACATACATCTTTTAATGAAACATTTACACCATGTAATAGGATGTTCCATTTAATGCATAAAATATACACTCCAAAACCCTGTCAATTAGAACATTTGGAAGTGATGTTCCCCTGAGGCTACCAATAGCTTGACTTTAAATGGAGTGTGACAAACAGCTCTAATATGCAATACAGAGGGCTCTCAACAATAATACATCATTGAGAGATTAATACTCAGATAGGAGAGCGATGCAATTTAAAAGAAGACCATTTAGTTGGAAGGCATTAACTTAGCCCCTATGCAAAAGGATTAAGTGACATGTCTAATGCTTTGCTCTCCTATTAGTTCTATTATCTGTCATGAGTGGTGTAGTTTGCTCTGAGTGAATTTTACTGACTGGTATTTTATTTCCAAAGGAATTTTTTTCAGATAATTCGTATGAAATATGATATTGGACCTATAAGCAGACTTTTTGTTGCAGGTGACTGGGAAATGTAAAAATTAAGTGTTTCCAAAATCCTAACAGATATTAATCTTAGAGACTTGAGAATAAGAATTATAGCTATTTTATATGTTTCTTAATATTTTAGTAATGCATGTTTGAATAATAATGACCAAGATAATTAAAAGTGACTTTTTTCTGTGATAAGGTTACATTATACTTCAGAGATTTTCTGTAACAAAAAATGTTTAGTAATAAATGCACAATCTATTATTACTTCAAACCAACATATTATGGCAATGATTTAAAACATTTGAAAATGAGTTGACTGATTAGCTTTATCTTTATTAAAATTTTTCCTACATTCATAATAGTCTTTACCTATTATTATGGATAATTATAAATTTTAATAAATAATAAATATGAAGTTTAGTAGTATTTAAAAAGAATGGGAGCCTATGGAGAATATTAATACACTGAAAATGCCAGGGGAAACATTGGGTAGTAATATTGGAATAATTTCATATTCAGACTTCCTAGCAAGAAAAACATCATGACATAGAATCACATGTCCAAATCCTTACTATCAAAACTGATGTTGCTTCTGAAACTTTTGGAACAAAAATTGTAGACTTCGTATGTATATACTTATTAATATTTGTTTTATTTCTAACAATGACACATCTTTAACCGTAGAGAGGGCCACATATACATTTAAATCATGACAAGTGGTATAAGCAAGAATGACTTGACCACTTCTCTTCCTTTTGTTCCTGTCCCAGTACTTGGAAAAGTTGCCCTCAACTTTCAACTTCATATGCCATCATTTCTTTCTATCCCTTTTGCCTTATACTCAGTAGATTCATTTGAACCAGTAATATTTATATGCCTATTGTTTACCTTTTATTCTCACAGGAAAATTATGATTTTTTTTGTTCCTTGACTGATTTTTCTTGAGATTTGGGATTTAGAAAAAAATATATACAAATTTCCTGAGAAATGATAGAAAGGAATTTCCACATAGAAGCACTAGTAACAATGCCTTTACATCTATCTATCTATCTATCTATCTATCTATCTATCTATCTAGCTGTCTGAATTTCTATCTCTGAGGCCCAATCAATATCTCAATTTCTCTAATTTCTCTGCCAATAAGATTGATCAAGCTTGTTGATCATATTGTTGAAACTCTCAGAATGAAAACATGTTGTCTAAAGAAATTTTGACAGTGAAAAGTAGTATATTGATACTGTCTCATAACTATCAAACCATTATATAATTAAAAGAAGTTACATATTAATTTTTTTATCCAAAATATGGTTTTGCTAGTATGTAGAAGGGAAATTATATTATTTCCTTCTCCCTACTACATTTTTATGGTTTACCTATTTCATAATTGTTTGGATTTGCTTGTTACACATGCACAGATGCATATACCTACCTCCCCCTAAATTCTCTTGCTAGTGCTTCATCAAAGGGATCTGAGTTCCTAAAGTCAACAGAGCATAAGATCTGGTAATTCCTATCAAATATAAACAAATGTACTCAGAAACACAAACACATTTATACACTACATATGAATGTATATATGTGTAAATATAGATACATAAATGTTTATATGCACACATATACATGTGTGTCTATATCTATATCTAGTTTTACTGTTTACAATAAGCTTTCTTCACAAGAATCCTGTCAACCACTTACTGAATGCTTTCTAATTTCCACTCTACATTTGATAGAGTTTAAATTTCGAGAGCTAGTAAATGGCAGAGGACTCAATTGCCTACCTCATGGATCAACCTTGTGCTTCATGGTGTACTTGGAGACACTTATTTGTCTTTATTTTTATTTCCTTTTTGCATCTCTATTTTTGAATTCCTTTGACGAAGACTTCCAAATATCTAATTTTTAATCTATGTTCCCCTGCTCCACTTCTTTTCACCTGCCAGCAGGGACCTCAAGAAATTGTTAAAAATAAGACAAGATGTGAACTTCCCTCCTCTAACTAGGCAATTTGGGGTACCAAAAATTTGCTATTACAAAAGAAAGGAATTTTCAAGCCAAAGTATAATAAGAGGATGAAGCTATTTTTTTCTGCATTTTTGAGATTGATACCTATAACCTCTTGTATCAAGTGACAGCCTGCTGGAACTTTGTTTTCATATCTTGTAGTCCTTCTGCTTTCTTTGTCAGTCCTATTTTCTGAAAAATATATCTTATTGTCAAAAGCTTTTCTGTTTCTATTTCTTTCACCATTGTGGTACTAGAGAAGACAAAGAAGACAAACCTTCAGGGTCAAGACAAACTCCTCACAATCAGGAAGATAGATATTATCCTAGGAAATCTTCTTTCATGTAGGGATAGGGCCCTATCCTCCTTACCCTACCTTGTCCCCTGGCCTAAAGAGACACAGTAATTATGTACCTACTACTTCTAAATGTGTATTTTTGTTTTGTATTGTTTTGGCTGAAAGTCATCATACCTCAGGTATTGAGTTGAAATTGAGTTATAATTTTGTGCTTATTTTTCTCCTTCTAGATACCAGAATCATTTAATTACCTATAATATACATCATTTTCTGATATATTCTCATTCTTTATATATTTCAAAGATTGACAATTATCTCAAATTCAAAGACATGAAACCTTATTAATTTAGTTCTATTAATATAAGTAATTGTTACATTGGCAAAGAAAAGATTTAGGAGCTGTGGAAAGAAATGAATCAAAGACCATTGAAAAACTGACAAAGTTAGACTGTGCCTATACCAGACAGCTTGTCGATATTAAGTCACGTCTGACTTTTTGTGACCCCATATGGGATTTTCTTGGCAAAGATGTTAGAGTGATTTGCCATTTTGTTCTCCAGTAGATTATGGCAAATAGAGTTTAAGTGACTTGCCCAGGGTCACACAGCTAATGAATAACTAAAGCCATATATTGAATCAGGTCTTCCAGAGCTCTGTCTACTGAAGGGCTTCTGACACTCTATTTAACCATTTCTTTGTAACTTATTTCCAATCTAGTCAAGACCTATAACTTTGTCTAGACGAAGTGAGTAGTATATGTGGTTAGGGGAAGCGAGGCAGTACAGTGGATAAAGCACTAGGCTTGGAGTCAGGAGAAACTCAGTTGAAATCTGACCTCAGATTTGTATGACCATGGGAAAGTCACTTAACCCTATTTGCCTCAGTTCCTCATTATAAAATGAGTTGCAGAAGGAAATTGCAAACCACTTCGGTATCTTTGCCAAGAAAACCCCAGATGAAGTCTCAGAGTCAGACACAACTGAAATTACTCAACAACAATATAGGTCAGTATTTTCTTTGATCTATCTTTGAGCTTATTTTTACTGTATAGAGCAAAAATGTGTATTTATTTCAATGACATAGACTTGCTAGGCAATCTGCATCAGTATAAATCCATTAATAGGAACATATTTGAAATGAAATGATAGTTAAGCACCTTTAGTCTCAATATATATATGGATGTTACCAGATTCTCATTCCCCCAGAGTCTTTATTTTTGTTGAGTCTGAAGTTATTTACTGAAACTGACCATGAAAAATAAGGTCCTTCTCTCCACTACTTGCCTTGTATGTCTAATCTTTTCCCCTTATCTTACTTTTTAAATTCTTTTCAAGCTCAGTTTGTGTTGAATTTGTGTTAATTCCCTTTTCTTCTTTTTCTTCCCTTTCTCTATTAGCAAATAGATATAATTGGAACTGATATTTTTAATAGCCAGGACAGGTTTTGACGATAAGAATCTTAAAAAACTTCCATAATTAATCCTGGGCCTAAACAAGACCAAATCGAATCCTACAATTTAGAGGAAATTAGATGGTGGTTGCTAATCAAAACAGGAGCTAATAACTGGAGTAACTCATGTGTAAATCCTTTTACCCTTTCACTTGATTTCAGCATCACCAATGGATTCATTGATCATCTCTCTGTGAATGATTTTCAAATATTCATGGTCAGCCTTTGTCTCTCTTCTGAATTTCTATTTCATATCTGCATCTACCTACTATACAGTTAGACCTAGATGTCATGACAATCTCAAACTTAATATGTCCAATACACAACTCATTCCCCTTTCAACGTCACTCCCCTAAATTTTCCTAATGCTAGTCTTGATATCACCCAGGATCACAACCACAGTCTCATTCCCCAGTCTTCACGTTCCTCACCCCCAATCTACATACAATTAAGTACAAAGTCTCATTGATGACATTCCTAAAACATAGCTCTGATGATATTATTCTTTTGCCCAAGAATCTTCAGGATACTTTATTTCCTCTAAGAGAAGATATAAGTGACATTGTCACTTAAAAATTCTCACAATCTACAAAGTATTGGAATTAGTTGATCTTTAAATGTTTGATAGAATTCACATGTAAAGCCATCTGGCCTGAAGATTTTTTCCTAGGGAGTTCGTTGATGGCCTGCTCAATTTCTTTTTCTGATATGGGGTCATTAAGAAATTTCACTTTCTTCTCTGTTAGCCTGGGCAATTTATGTTTTTGTAGATATTCATCCATATCTCTAAGGTTGTCAAATTTATGGGCATACAGTTGGGCAAAATAATTCCTAATTATTGTTTTGATTTCCTCTTCATTAGAGGTGACCTCACCCTTTTCATTTTTGATACTAGTAATTTGATTTACTTCTTTCTTTTTTTTAATCAAATTGGCCAAAGGTTTATCAATTTTATTGGTTTTTTCATAAAACCAGCTCTTTGTTTTATTTATTAATTCAATAGTTTTCTTGGTTTCAATTTTATTAATCTCTCCTTTGATTTTCAGTATTTCTAATTTGGTATTTAATTGGGGGTTTTCAATTTGCTCTTTTTCTAGCTTTTTCAGCTGTATGCCCAGATCATTGATCTCCTCTTTCCCTATTTTATTCATGTAGGCATTTAGAGATATAAAACTTCCCCTAAGAACTGCTTTTGCTGCATCCCATAAGTTTTGGTATGTTGTTTCATTATTGTCATTCTCTTGAATGAAATTATTAATTGTTTCTCTGATTTGTTCTTTGGCCCACTCATTCTTTAGAATTAAATTATTTAGTTTCCAATTAGTTTTTAGCTTATTTTTCCATGGTACTTTATTAAAAATGATTCTTATTGCATCATGATCTGAAAAGGATGCATTGACTACTTCTGCTTTTCTGCACTGGATTGTGAGGTTTTCATGCCCTAGTACATGGTCAATTTTTGAGTATGTGCCATGTACTTTTGAGAAGAAAGTATATTCCTTTTTATCCCCATTCAGTTTTCTCCAGAGGTCTATCATATGTGCCTTTTCTAAAATTCTGTTTACCTCCTTAACTTTTTTCTTATTTATTTTGAGGTTAGATTTATCAAGTTCAGAAAGGGGGAGGTTGAGGTCTCCCAATATTATAGTTTTGCTGTCTATTTCTTCCTGTAACTCCCTTAACCTCTCCTCTAAGAATTTGTATGCCTTACCACTTGGTGCATATATGTTAAGCAATGATATTGCTTCATTGTTTATGGTGCCTTTTAGCAGGATATAATGTCCTTCCTTATCTCTTTTAATTAGATCTATCTTTACTTTTGCTTTGTCTGAGATTAGGATTGCTACACCTGCTTTTTTTACTTTAGCTGAGGCACAATATATTTTACTCCAGCCTTTTACCTTAACCCTATGTGTATCCCCCTGTTTCAGATGCATTTCTTGTAAACAGCATATTGTAGGATTATGGTTTTTAATCCATTCTGCTATCTGCTTCTGTTTTGTGAGAATGTTCATCCCCTGCACATTCAGGGTTATGATTTCTATCTGTGTCTTTTTCTCCATCCTAATTCCCCCTGTTTATGCTTTTATTTCTCCCTTCCCCTTCTCCTCCTCAACAAAGTTTTGCTTTTGACCACCGCTTTCCTCAGTTAACCCTCCCTCTTTATTCCCCTCCCTTGTCTTACCGTTGCCCACTTGCTACTTCTCCTCTCCCTTCTGCCCACCCCCCTCCCTTTTTCCCCCCTTACCCTCCCACTTCCCGTAGGACAAGTTAGATTTCTAAACTTATCAGAGTATGTTATTCCCTTCTTGAACTAGATCAGATGACAGTAAAGCTCAAATGCTGCTCTTCTCCCTCCCTTCTTTCCTTCTACTATAATATGTTTTTGTGCCACTTCCTTTGGTGTAATTTACCCTTTTCTACTACCTCCTTACCACTTCCCTCATAGCCCTTCCTTATATCTCTTATTTATATTTTATATCTTTACATCAGTTAATTTATACAGGCATTCACAACCTATGTATATTCCTTTCATTTGTCATAATAGTTGTACCATTCACAAGAATGACTTATATATGTATATGTATATATATATACATACATACACACACACATATATACATATACATAAAAAACATACATAATATGATATAATCCCACATAAAGATGTAAACAACCTGCCCTTATTGGTTAATAAGGTTTGTGGGGTTTTTCCCCCAGGTTACCTTTTTATGTCTCTCTTGAGTTTTGTATTTGGAGATCAAATTTTCCATTGAGTTCTGGCCTTTTCATCAGGAAGGTCTGGAATTCCCTTATTTCATTGAATGTCCATCGCCTTGCCTGGAAAACTATGCTTAGTTTTGCTGGGTAGTTGATCCTTGGTTGTAGTCCCAGCTCATTTGCCCTTCGGAATATCATATTCCAATTTCTCCTGTCTTTTAATGTGGAAGCTGAGAGATCCTGCGTGATCCTGACTGTAGTTCCACGATATTTGAATTGCTTCTTTTTGGCTGCTTGCAGTATTTTCTCCTTCAGTTTATAGCTCTGAAATTTGGCTATAATATTTCTTGGTGTTTTCAGTTTGGGATCTCTTTCAGGGGGTGATCGGTGAATTCTTTCAATGACTATTTTGCCCTCTGGTTCTAGGACCTCTGGGCAGTTGTCTTTGATAATTTCTTCGAAGATACTGTCAAGGCTCCTTTTTTCATTGTGGATTTCCGGTAGACCAATAACTCTCAAATTGTCTCTCCTGGATCTATTTTCCAGGTCAGTTGTTTTGCCAATCAGGTATTTCACATTTTTTTCTATTTTTTCATTCTTTATGTTTTGTTTTATTACTTCTTGATACCTCATAGATTCATTAGCTTCCACTTGCTCAAGTCTAATTTTGAATGTGTTAGTGTTTACATTTTGCTTTTGAGTCTCCATTTTCAATTGGTCGATTTCGCCTCTCAGGGTGTCCTTTTCTCTCTCTAGAGTCTGAATCTCCGTATCCTTTTCGCCAATCTTATTCTTTAGGGACTTGATTTCATCAGTGAATTTGTTTTCCATTTTTTCCATATTTTCTTTTAGCTCCCTAATTTGGTTTTTAAAATCCTCCTTTAGCTCTTCCAGCAGTGCTTTTTGGGCTGGAGACCAGTTCATATTAGCTTTTGAGGTATCTGATGTATCTACCATGTCATTGCTATCCTCTTCTATGTTGATACTTTGATCCTGCCTGTCTCCATAAAAAGAATCTATTGTCCTCGGTTTTTTTGTGTTTTTCTTCATGTTGGTTTGCCTTTTGCTGGCTTTACTACGAATTTCTATCTGTGGGTCTCAGGGCTTTCGGTCCCAGCTTTCTTATTCTGGGGGTTGTGAGTCTAGAATTATAACCTTCAGTTTCCTGCTTTCTCTCTGCCCCAAAGCGGAGCCCACTGCTCCTGCGCCACCGGGCAAAGCCGCCACCCACAACCGGAGGGGGCCTCCGGGTCACCGGCAACGCCGGCCAGCACGGCGCGGCGGGGTCGCCACCCCCAACACCGCCGGGGGGAGCGCGAGAACGGTGCCACGGGCCCTCCCGCGAGGCACGACTCACCGACGGCGAGCGGGGCGAAGGGTCCCCACTGGGACCGCCCTGCACCGCACCACAGGACGGGAGAAGTCGGAGCCAGGCATCTCCTCTTCCCGCAGGCCCAGCAGCACCGGGGGACGGAACCGACCCACCCGGGGCGGGAGAGCAACCCCCGAGTCTTTAAACCTCCACACCAGAACGTGCTAGGTACCTGGGAAAGGTTTGGAGGAGGGGGCGGGAAGGCACCCTCCCACACCCCCACCGTGGGCTAGGACCACGGCAAACACGGGAAGAGCGGCACCCCCCCCCCCCAACGAATGGACCCGCCCCTGGCGCCTGACCCCCAGGGCAGTTTCTCCGCCAACGCGGAGAGGCCAAGACGACGAACCGGACGGGGAAGAAGAGACCACGGCACCGCCAACCCCACCCCATCGGAGGGAGCGGGGCGGTTCGGCCAGACTGGCGGTACGGACACGGGACAGAGTGGGAGCCGTCTGCGGGAACCAGCTGAGACGGGGCCAGCCTCTCCTCCGCAGAACGAGGACGGGAGGGGGAAAGGGGAGGAGACACCCCGCCCCACCCCCCCCTCCAGGGGAACCTCACCCGCCACCGCCACGGCCGCCACCGCCTCCCCCGAACCCGGTTCGAGAGAACCGGCCACGTGGCCGTCGCGGAAATCCGGAAGCCGAGGATGCCACCCCGACCCCGAAACTCGGGTTTGGGCGAAGGCTGCCGGCTCGGAACGTCGGCCGTCTCACCTCACCTCGGTAATGATCCTTCCGCAGGTTCACCTACGGAAATCTCCAGGGCTGGATGGTTTTACATGTGAATTCTATCAAACATTTAAAGAACAACTAATTCCAATACTTTGTAGACTATTTGGGAAAATAGGTGAAGAAGGAGTCCTACCAAATTCTTTTTATGACACAAATATGGTACTAATACCCAAACCTGGTAGAGTCAAAACAGAGAAAGAAAATTATAGACCAATTTCTCTAATGAATATTGATGCAAAAATTTTAAATAAAATATTAGCAAAAAGATTGCAGCAACTCATTACGAGAATAATACACTATGACCAGGTAGGATTTATTCCAGGAATGCAAGGCTGATTCAATATTAGGAAAACTATTAGCACAATTGACTATATCAACAACAAAACTAGAAGAAACCATATGATCATCTCAATAGACGCAGAAAAAGCCTTTGACAAAGTACAACACCCATTCCTATTAAAAACACTAGAAAGCATAGGAATAAGTGGAACCTTCCTCAAAATGATAAATAGCATCTACCTAAAACCGTCGACAAGCATTATTTGTAATGGGGATAAACTAGATGCATTCCCAATAAGATCAGGGGTGAAACAAGGATGTCCATTATCACCCCTATTATTCAATTTGGTACTAGAAACATTAGCTGTAGCAATAAGAGAAGAAAAAGAAATTGAAGGAATTAGAATAGGAAAAGAAGAAACTCAATTATCACTTTTTGCAGATGATATGATGATTTATCTAGAGAATCCTAGAGAATCAAGTAAAAAACTACTTGAAATAATAAACAACTTTAACAAAGTTGCAGGATATAAAATAAACCCACATAAATCCTCAGCATTCCTATACATTACTGACAAAGCCCAACAGCAAGAGATAGAAAGAGAAATTCCATTCAAAGTTACTGAAGGCACTATAAAATATTTGGGAGTCTATTTGCCAAGACAAACCCAGGGCCTATATGAACATAACTATGAAACACTTTTCACGCGAATAAAATCAGATCTAAATAAATGGAGAAATATCACTTGCTCATGGTTAGGCCGAGCTAATATAATAAAAATGACAATTTTACCTAAATTAATCTATCTATTCAGTGCCATACCAATCGAACTATCAAATTTTTTTTTACTGAGCTGGACAAAATAATAACAAAATTCATTTGGAAAAACAAGAGGTCTAGAGTATCTAGGGTATTAATGAAAAGACATGCTAGAGATGGTGGCTTAGCCACACCAGATATTAAACTGTACTACACAGCAGCAGTCATCAAAACTGCCTGGTACTGGTTAAGAAACAGGGGTGTGGATCAGTGGAATAGGATAGGTACACAAGTAGGTGAAATCAACAAGTTTAGCAATCTACTCTTTGATAAACCCAAAGAGGCCAGCTTCTGGGCTAATAATTCAGTATTCACAAAAATTGTTGGGAAAATTGGAAAATGGTAGGGCAAAAACTGGGCATAGACCAATATCTTACACCATATACCAAAATAAAGTCAAAATGGGTTCATGATTTAGGAGTAAAAGTTGATACTCTAAGTAATTTGGGAAAGCAAGGAATAGTTTACTTATCAGATTTGTGGAAAAGTAAAGAATTCCTGACCCAACAAGAGATAGAGAGCATTACAAAATGCAAAATGGATAATTTTGATTATGTCAAATTGAAATGTTTTTGTACAAAAAAAGCCAATGCAACAAGAATTAGGAGGGAAGCAGATTATAGTTCATAATGTAAAAACAAAAATATATCAATAACATTTGTTTTAAAAAGGAAAAGAAAGCAGACCAGTATAGCTTGTCTGTAGAGTTTGTGGAAGTTACTCATATAGAAGAAGACTGGAATATTAGGATGGGGCCAAGTTATAGTGGAAGAGGCTAGGATTAAGTTATGAAGTTCATTATGTATCAAGAATTGGTGTCTGTTTTTTTTTTTATTTGAGACATATAGGAAGCCACTGGAACTTAATTGGGAAGGGGTTCATATGGTCAGATCTCTTCTTTTGGAAATTACCTTAGTAACTTCTTTGAGAAAGGATTAAAGTAGAGAAAGAGTTGAGACAGAAAAACTGATTAGAAGGATATTTTATTAGTTCAGAGGAGAGAGGCAGAGACAAGATGACTGAGTAAAGGGAGGGACTTGCCTGAACTTTCCCCCAAATCCCTTTAAATAATGACTCTAAACAAATACTAGAGCACCAAAACCCACAAAAAGATGGAGTGAAACAATTTATTAGCCCAAGACAACTAAGAAGGTGGCAAGAAGGGTCTGCTGCACTGGGGGAGAGAGAAGCTCAGTCTAGTTCAGGCCATACCAGTGCAGACAGGGCCCAAACAAACCAGGAGCAGGCCTCAGGGTGACTGAATCAAATAGGCAGTTTTTTGACCTCTCAGACCACAGATGCCAAAGACAACTTTGAAGGTCAGCAAGAAAGGTCGACACACCTAGGTTGAAAGTGGAACACAGTCCATTACAGATCCTGCCAACACAGCTCCAGCCCAAGCAAAGCATGAGTAGACCTTGGGATTGCCACAGCAGTGGCAGCAGCTGCTTACAGTGCTCTCAGCCCGTGGGTGATACGGGGGTCAAAAAACTGGTCAGAAAGAGATCATAGGGATCTCTTCTAGCATTGAGGCAGAACTCTACTCCTACTCAGATCTGAGTTGCAGTCCTGGGTAGCAGTCCCAGGGTGAGGACGAGCACTAGCACCCCAGAGCTTGTAGCCACAGTACAGCAGGGACCCTCCTCATATTTCCAGGGCTAAAGAGGGTGCTTGTGGTCATTCAAAAACCAGAGTACAGGCCAAGAGCATAGTAAACATCTCTCCTTTGATCCTACCACTTAAGAAGAACTGAAAACTTACAGATCCCTAGAAGTATCTCTGAAAACAACTGCACAAAACCCCTAAAGCTTGAGATACTGCACCCTCTAACCCAGCAGCAGAGCCCTATTTTAACAAACAGTTAAAAGTAAAGTAATAAAGTAAAATGAGCAAAAAATGGGAAAAAACTGTGACCATAGAAACTTACTATAGTGATGAGGAAGATCAAAACTCACGCTCAGAAGAAGATAACAATGTCAAACCTCCTATATCCAAAGGCTCCAAGAAAAATATGAATTTGTCTCAGGCTATGGAAGAGCTAAAAAAGTGATTCTGAAAATCAGGTAAGAGAGGTAGAGGAAAAAATAGGAAGAGAAATGATAGAGATACAAGAAAATCATGAAAAACAAGTCAACACCTTGGTAAAGGAAATACAAAAAATACTGAAGAAAATAACATGTTAAAAAACAGACTAGGCCAAATAGTAAAAGAGGTACAAAAAGCCAACATGGAGAACAAGTCCTTGAAAAGCAGAAATAGCCAAATGGTGGGGGGAGCACAAAAATTCCCTGAAGATAAAAAAAAAAACCTCCTTACAAAGTAGACTTGTCCAAATAGAAAAGGAAGTTCAAAAGCTCACTGAAGAAAATGATTCCTTAAACATTAGAACTGGGCAAACAGAAGCAAGTGTTTTTTTAGATTGTTCACTTATGAAAGAGACTTTTCAGATTTTAAATGTTTTTTAAAGTCGAGCCATATTTACAAAGTAGTTAGTTAATAAAACCAGTTGAGTTGCGGATATTTTTTTGAATGTAGATCACTTCTACTCTTTTAATTAGTTGGACCTAATCTTTTTTTAGAACAAACAAAACCGAAGTTTAGTTAAGAAAACAGCAATCTGTACCTTCTATGTTCCAGTTAGAATATTTTACAAAAATTAAAGATATTCATGGGATTACAGATTTAAAGATGGAAAGGACTTAAAGGTTATCTAGTCCAAGCCTTTTCTTTGGGTCATAGGAAAATGAAGCAGTTAAACAAGCTTTCTCAAGGTCATAAAGCTAGTCAGTTGCATAACTGAGATTAGTCTCTAGAATTCCTGGATCCTTAATACAGGAGTCTCCCTGGATAGAATTTGGTGCTTGGAGGCAGGAAGACTTGAGTCCAAATTCTAGAAGCAAATGGTATTATGAGAAATAAAGAAACAATAAAACAAAACCAAAAAATGAAAAAAGTAGAAGCCAATGTGAAATATCTCATTGGAAAAACCACTGACCTGGAAAATAGATCCAAGAGACATAATTTAAAAATTACTGGACTGCCTGAAAGCCATGATCAAAGCATGCCTAGACATGATATTTTAAGAAATTATCAAGGAAAACTACCCTGATATTCTAGAACTAGAGGATAAAATAGGAATTGAAAGAATCCACCAACCATTTCCTGAAAGAGATCCCAAAATGAAACTTCTAAGGAATATTATACCAAATTCCAGAGCTTCCAGTCAAGGAGAAAATATTGCAAGCAGCCAGAAAGAAACAGTTCAAGTGTTGTGGAGCCATAACACAAGATTTAGCAGCTTCTACATTAAAGGATCAGAGGGTTTGGAATGTGATATTCTGGAGGACAAAGGATCTAAGATTATAACCAAGAACCACCTGCCCTATCCTCCAGGGAAAAATGAACAGTGGATGATATAGAAGACTTTCAAGCATTCTTGATTGAAATGCCAGAGGTAAATAGAAAATTTGACTTTCAAATATAAGACTCAAGAAAGGCATGAAAAGGTAAACATGAAAGAGAAATCACAATGGACTTAATAAATTTAAACTGTTTACATTCCTACATGGGAAGATGATACTTATAACTCACAAGAACTGTCTTGTTATTGGGCAAGTTAGAAGGAGGGCACAGAATATGCAGGGATAATAACTAAAAAATAAAATTAAGGGGTGAGAGAAAAATGTACTGGGCAAAAGGGAAAGGGATAGCTAGAATGGGGTAAATTATCTCACATAAAAGAGGCAAAAAATAGTTTTTGCTGTGAAGGAGAAGATGGGGGATGTGAAGGGGAGTGAGCAAACCTTACTCTCATCAGAATTGGTTCAAAGAGGAAATAACAAATACTCTCAATTAGGTAGAGAAATCTATGTTACCCTAAAGTAAAGTAGAAAGGGAAGGGGATAAGAGAAGGGGGAGGGTAAGAGAAGGGAGGGCATATTGGGGGAGGGGCTAGTCAGAAGTAAAACACTTTTTGAGGAGGGACAGGGTGAAAGAAGAGAAAGAATAGAAGAAACAGGGAGGGAAATAGAATGGAGGGAAATACAGTTAGCAATAGTAACTGTGAAAAAAAATTTGCAGCAAGTTTCTCTGATAAAGGTTTCATTTCTCAAGTATGTAGAGAACTGGATCAAATTTATTAAAAAAAAACTAAGGGCCATTCTCCAACTGATAAGTGATTGAAACGATATGAACAGTTTTCAGATGAGGCAATCAAAGTTATCTATACCTTTATGAAAAATAATTATATAACTCACCATTGCTTGGAGAAATGAAAATAAAATCAATTCTGAGGTACTACCTCATAGCTCTTCCATTGGCTAGTAGGACAGAAAAGGAAAGTGACAAATGGTGGAAGGGAGATGGGAAAAATGAGATATCAATGCATTGTTGGTGTAGTTGTGAATTGATTCAACATTCTGTAGAGAATTTGGAACTGTGCTCAAAGAGCTATAAAATCATACATACGCTTTGTTCTAGCAATACCACTATTAGGTCTCTATCTTGAAAAATATAAAAATCAAAAAAGCAAAAGGACATATATGTACAAAAATATTTACAACAGCTGTTTTCTGGGGGCAAAGAATTGGAAATTGAGGGGATGCCCATCAATTGGGGAATGACTGAACAAATTGTGATAAGCTATTACGTTGGAATACTATTGTAATACACGAAATAATGAGCAGCATGCTCTCAGAAAAACCTGGAAAGACTTACATGAGCTGATGTAAAGTGAAACATATGTTTATAAAGTAACAGCAATATTTTAAGATGATAAACTGTCAATGATTTAGCTGTTTTCAGCAATACAATGATTCAAGACAAATCTGAAGGATTCATAATGAAAAATACTATCCATCAACAGAGAAAGAAATGATGGTATCTGAATACAGATTGAAGCATCCTTTTTTTCCACTTCCTTAATTTTTCTTGAGGCGTTGTTGTTATTGTTGTTATTTTGTTCTATGTCACACGACTATTATGGAAATGTTTTGCATGACTATACCTATTTTAAATTGCTTTCCTTCTCAGTAGTGGGTGGGAGGGGAGGGAGAGAAGGATAGAATTTGGAACTCAAAGTTTTAAAAACAAATGTTAAAAATTGTTTTTACATGTAACCGGGGAAACCTAAAAAAATAAAGTAGTTCAGAGGAGATGAAGACTTGAAGTTTGGTGGTTACTCTCTGAATAGAGAGGAGGAATATAGGTGAGGTCTTGTGGAGAAAGAAGAGACAAGATTTAGTTACTGATTGAATATGTAGGTAAGGAAAACTGGGCATTAAGATAATGTTGAGGTTATAAATTTAGGTGGCTGGGAGGATGACACATAGTAACTACTTAAATATTTATTGTCTTATGGATATCTTTGATCTCTAACCGCCCTCCCCCCTTAACTTCTAATATTACCCTTGCCAAACTAACTTGCATATAGGTAGTTATATATTTCTATGTATTAAGTATATACATATGTGTATATGTAAACAGATATGTACATATACATGTATACATGTTATATTATGTTTATGCACATTTTTATATGTGCTTTTTTTTCTCCCTTGTTAGAACGTGAGCTCCAGGGGAATAAGGATTGCCTTATTCTTTGGATTTGTATTCCCAGCACCTAATATGCTACCTGGAACATAAAAGGTACTTTTTAAATACATGTTGTGATTGACTGACCGGGAAGTTTGAAAAGAGTTTTGGAGGAAAGAGTGTGATGGAAGAAATGGAGAATCCTACAGGCAAGGAGACCAGTGAGGAGACAATTATAACTATTCAGGCAAGAGATAATGATGGGTGTCTGAATTAAAGTAGAATTATGTAAAATAGAAGGGAGGGTATGAGTTTAAGATGTGTTGCAGGGGGAAAACATTGACAGCACTTCAAAATTGATGGAATTAATAAAGTCCAAGAAACAAATGAATTAAAGACAACTCTCTAACATCCAGCAAAGGTGTGGCTTAAAAATTGTGGTATCTTCACCATCCATAAAGTGAAGTATATGTGAACGACCCATGTTAACAATATTCTAGATCCATCTTAAGATATTTTCTCTTGTTTTATTACTAAGAACAATGTAGAAATATATTTCTTCCCCTGCTCTCCATGCCTTGTTCCATGAAGGAAGTATTCTAAGCCTCACTGGTTTCTTAGTTAAGCTGTACTCATGAGACTATAAGGAGGCAGAGAACAAAAACAAAAAAAAAAATTAGCATCAATCTTGATGGTCTTATTCCTGGATATTTGACTTCATCTAGATTCCTAAATTCCATCCTATGGTTTGGCATAAGGACCTCTATGGATTTCTGGTACTGATCCTAACCTGCACCAATTGCATCACTCTACTAAACTCATTATTACAAAGTTGAATGTAAGCTTGCTCATTCTTCTATGGAAACAATCAACAACGGATTTGAAGTACAAATAGCTGAGTGTAAGACTCAGCTCTGTCACGTGTTATCTGTCTGACCTTGAACAAGTCTGTGCTTTTTTGTTAAATACTTGGAATAGATGACATGTAGGGTCCCTAGGCTTCACTTTGGCCATCTACAGAATAAAGGAGTTTTGCTTTAAACTTTAAGCTCTTAAAGTACCTTCTAGCTTTGACTTCCATGATTCTATCCAGTGATGGCTTCATGGAGAAGTTAGAACTTGAGGGCTAATGTAGAAAGCACTGTGAATTTGAAGCCATATCTAGGTTTAATTCCTGGATTCCAAATTTAGTAGCTGTGTGATCTTGACTAGAGAAATTTAAGTGACACAGTAGTTACAACATAGGATCTGGAATCTTGTATACTTCCCAGTTATGTGGCCCTCAGCAAGTCACTTATGTTGACTATCTCAACTGTAAAATAGGGATGGTAATAAGACCACATCCATCTCCAGGTTTTGTGAGATAAAATAAACTACAAACCTTAAAGCATTTAGTAGCAGCAGCAGCAGTAGTAGTAGTAGTAGTAGTAGTAGTAGTAGTAGTAGTAGTAGTAGAGTGGTAGTAGTAGTAGTAGTAGCAGCAGCAGCAGCAGCAATAGCATTAGTAGTAGCATTCATAGTAGCAGTGGTAGTAGTAGTAGTAGTAGTAGTACTAGTAGTAGTAGAAATAGTAGTAGTAAGAGGAGGAGGAGGAGGAAGAGTAGCTCTAACATCCTTTTTTCTCTAAATCTGATGATTCTAGAAGTTACAAACTGCTTAAGCGCCAATTTTCTCATTTGCAAAGTAGCGATAATATTTGAACAACTAAGATTACACTTTCTCTTTTTCTTCCCTCTTCTTCTCTTTTTAAAATCATGCGGAATGAAGGAGAATAAGCAACAAAAGAAAGACAGTCATTAAGGGTGGCTAGGATACAACAAAAGTGTGGAGGTGATGGACAATCCAGAAAACCTTTTTTCTTTTCTGAGCTAAGCTTTTCCTTTGATCGAATCTCTCAGTTACCCTGCCTTGGTTTTTGCTCCATTAGTAAAAGATTACTTGGCTCACCGGGTTAATATTATCTATCATACAATAGCATTAATAGATCTTATCGTTGTCATTGAACTGAATAATATCTTCTACATTCTAATATTTAGTCTGCCTTCTTGCTTGATGTTTCCTAGTGAATCATTTATTTCAATATTATGCCTCTATATGAAACACTCTATTAATTTATTTGAGCACTTCAGTTTTTGCAAATAAGGTAACACAGAAATACACACATATTAAAAAAAACTTCAGTAGGTAGATTGGAAGAACATTGAAAAGTGGAAAGGATATGAAACTACTGAGAATGCCCATCTTTTGTACATACATACCGAAAATTTAAATGGAGATTTTAAAATATTTCAGCCAGTGAACATGATTTTTTTTCGAAAGCATTTCTTCATCTATCAAGGTAGAAGCTGCAAATTGGAAATCATCAACATCCTAATAGTTAAGCACAATCAACTTATGTTAATTATTCCTATGCTTTCTCTAACAGGTTAGAACTTTTCAGTTAATCAGCAATAGTGAGGGGGGGTTGGAATAAAATGAATAAGCACTTAAACCAGTAATGATATTGTAATTTATTCAACAGCATGCGTTGTTTGTCAAAGTGAAGTTATTAAAATCAAAACTTAAACTTCATTCCAGTGAAATGTTGGGGGATGTGTTCCATATTTAGATCCACATTTATTCTTTTAACATCAACCTAGTACTAGCAGAAGCATATATTCACACACACACACACACACACACACACACACACACACACACACACACACACACACACACATTCAGTTCAACTGTGAGGGTTTTTTTCTACAACATTTCTTTTTTCTCATAAAATAATTACAACAGAGCATACACTTTACAAGCCCTAATGTGGAACAACATTTCCAGGGAGTACTAGGCCTCCATGCCCCTTCATGGAAACCTCAACACAATACTACTGCTTTATTTTATATGTTGTATTATATCACTAGAATATAAGCTTATATGTATATACTTGGTAGCTAGGTGAACTGGAGGGCAAAGAAAAGAACAAGCAGTTACTATGTGTCTACTATATGATAGGCATTATCCTAAGCACTCTAAAAATATCATCTCAATTGATTTGTAGCAACTTTGTGAAGTAGGTGCTATTTAAATCCCCAATTTTTGAATATTGCATTATTTGTCTTCTCAATGGATCTGGAAGAGGGTGGAGGAAGGGTGAGAATTTGGAAGTAAAAATTGAAAACAAACTAATATTAAAAAATAAATTAAAAAAACATGGTATATGAAAAGAAAAATTCCCATTTTAACAGTTGAGGAAATTGAAGCGGACAATGGTTAAGTGATTTTTCCCAGGTCACACCACCAGCAAGTGTTCTAGGCACAATTTGAACTCAGGTCTTCCTATCACCCTCTATACCCTGCCACCTAGCAGCCTAGTGAACAGAATGATAGTGTGAAGTCAGGAGGAACTTGTTTAAATCCAGCCTCAGATTTACTAGTTCCATGATCCTGAGCAAATCACTTGATCATCATCTGCCTCAGTTTCTTTATATCTAAAATGTCAATAATAATACCCATCTCTTAGGTTTATTGTGAAGATAAAATGGGATAATATAGGTAAAGCACTTTGAAAATGTTTAAACACTTTATTAATATGTATAATTATTATTATTATCATACTCCCAGCAACTAGTACAATGCATCACACATATTATGCATTTAATAAATGCTTTGTCTATCCATCCCAGAAGACTTCAACAATCAGAGTCCTCACCTGGTGATATTACTACTGTTTCAAGAGTAGATGTTTCTTTTTTTCCCCTCGTGCTAGATTTGGGATTAATATTTGAAGTTCGATTGTTCAAAATATCACTTTGTTATTTATCTTTATAGGTTGTAGAATAAAGCATGTCCAGAGGACACTGGAGAAAATAATAAAGGGATGAGAGATCCTGTTACACAACAATTGATTGAATAGTAAAGATTTTGGCCTGAAGAAAACACTTGGGAGGGGGAGCTGTAAAGGAGATATGCACAGTCTCTTAAACTATTTGAGGGGCTATAATTAGAGAATTTAAATTATTCTTCTTAGTTCCAAAAAGCAGAAGTAAGATCAATATATAGAAGATGATAAGGGTCAGACCATTTATTTGATGTAAGAAAAAATATTTAAAAATCATTAGTATCTTGTTTTTGTATCATTTTCATTTCCATATATATCCTTCCCCTCTTCCCTATCCTGGGAGCTATCCCATAAAACAAAGAGTAGCAGAAAGAAAAAGAAATCAATACAGTAAAACTAATTCATCAACTGTTTCTGACAGTGTATGCAGTGTTGCACATGCATAGTCTCCCAACCAAAAAGGAAGGGAAACAAAACAAAACACTTTCTGATTAGAGTTGTTCAAAAGTGGAAGTGGCTGACTTAGCATTTAGTGAGTTTCTCATTGCTCAATATTGATAAGTGGAATTTGGCTAGGGTGACTATTTATTGAAATTAGAGATTATAGAAGACATTCCTACTTAGATGTGGGTTGGTATAGATGACCTCTGTAGTATATTGCAAATTAGATTCTACGATTCATCTTTGAGGCCTTAGGCAAGAGCCTTTCTCTGCTTCAGGCCTCAGTTGTTGTTTTTAATTCTGTAAAATGAGAGACTTGGAAAAGCATAATCTCTTGGGACCTTTTGAGCCGTAAAGTCTTTGATATATGCTTTATTGTTTCATGGAATACAGGAAAGGATCACAATGTCATCTATATCCTTCCCTTGCTTTTTAGACAGATTGGTAAGTGTTTAAGCTATGGAGGTAAATTATTTTTCCAAAACAATATGTGAGATGATTAAATGCTATTATTTGAACTTCCTGATAGCAAAATGGGTTAGATTTCAGTTGGTGCTAAACCTGGCAAAATTAATGGAGGGGAAAGAAGTGATTGTTGGCTTCTGCTTATGATTAAATGGAGCTCTCTGATATCATGTTAGTTCTCTGATAATTGGTAATTTTTCCTCTTCCTTATTCCCATGTACACACTTTGTGAAGAACTCCTTCTGAAGGTAATGAAGTTATATATGTGGGAAAGATCTTTGGTAAATAAAAAAAAGTTTGAAAAAGGAAAAAAAATGTAATATTTTAGTTGTTTAAGGTTTCCAAGTTGAAATGGAATTATTGGTTGAGCTTTCTTGAAAATATCCTGGGTATAAGAATTCTTTGATTTTGTGACACAATGGGAGGGCTCATATATTCCTTTTTTTAACCTGAAATGTATATCTCAGATAATAAAACTTAGGAAAAATAAATTAACAGTAGAAACTACTTCTAAGGGATTATGAAATCTAAATGATAAAAGATGGTCATTTTGTGGGCACTGTATGTATGTATAATAATATATATTGGTGATGGTGAAAATTAATTTGTCCTTAGAAAACCATGTGACGGAATCACTACAGTGTAGAGAAGCTTGTCTTTATGAAGGCTGGAAAGCAGGCTAGATATCTCTAGTCCCTTTTCCCCTCACCCTTCTCCAAAGGAGATTTTACTTCCAGCGAAGAGAATAAACAAAAGGTCAGGGCTGGAGGTCAATCTCTTCTCTTCAGAGAAAAAAGGTACCAAGCAAGAAGTATATTTATCTACTCCCTTAAATATAATTAGTCTAGGAGATAGAATTGTGTTCCACCTAACTTCTGATCACTTTTGTCATTATAATTGAGGGCAAGATAAAAGCTCAAGCTTTATATCCAAGGCTTGACACATTCCCCAACTAATACTAGTTCCACAATGAACATACATAAGGAATAGTAAAGAAATCCATTTATTCAAATCATAGCAAAACAGAAATCAGAGAAGTTATGTGCAGGAGAATAGATAAGACGATACAAAGTGAAGGAGCTCTCCAACTGGGAGTAAGATAACAACTTAAGCAAGAAAGAGTGTTCTAAATACCTAAATAAAAACCAAAGGGGGATTTCCTTGTAGTTTCTAGTGTAGCTAGCTGGGAATAGGAACATGATGAGGTTCTCAGGTTTTCCAGAGTCTTTTCCTTTGTCAACCTTAAGTGGGGTGGACCTCTTCCACCTTCTTTCTCAAAACTGAAAGCCAGAAGCACTCAAAGGAACTTGACTCTTGAAAAGTACCAAAGCAGACTTGAAGCTTTACAAGTCCCACAGAGGGACTTCCAGGGTATTGGTGAAGTTTGGAATGCAGGGCATTCATTTCTACCAATAAGGAGAGAATTCCATATAAATGGGCTTTGGGGAAAGGGTTATATATGTTTGCATACTGAATTGATTTATTATTTGTTGTTGTTGAAATACAATTCCCACTACTCACAGACCCAGATGGTAATAAATATGCTTTTATTACCTGTGCCATGTTTATCGTATTTGGCTGTGTCAAAACATTTAAGTACTAAAGGACAAACACACTTTAAGCAATATATAATATATATGTGTATATATATATATATATATATATATATATATATATATACACTTATTCCTCTGTTCTCTTTTAAATTTTAAAATATTAGATGAAAACAAGTGAAAATTTAAATTTCAAGGGTTTATCATAACATTGGATGTGATTTGGCAGTGTTGCATATGGACATGAAGGAAATGAGATACCAGATTCTCAATCTTCAACTAGTTCCCATGCCTTCATAAAGAGAGCAATCAATCCTTCAATGATTTGGTAAGTGACTGCTATGAGCCTAGCACCATTCTGGGGATAGAAGACTAAAGCAAATAAGCATCTGCCCTCAAGAAGGCAGACCTTATCTTAACAAATGTTAAATTATATCAGGAGGTTGGAAGACAAGAAAATGGTACATATAGGAGAAATGGAAGAAATACTGTAATAATGATTACTTGAATCTAAGACAAAGATATGAGGCTTTTCTAGGAGAGTAGAGAGCATACCAGAAAGCAGTTATTTGTCCTCCAAGGAATGGCAATATGACTTCACAGGTGAGAGATTCTTTAAAAAGACTCAGAGCAAGAAGTGACAAATAGTGGTGGTTGGTGAATCCCTGCTAAGGCATATTGAAGTAGTTATTTATCAACCTGACATGAATAATAGAGCAATCAGCTGTCTCCCACCACTATACATATAGGACATTAAAAAGAACCTTCCAGGAATTGTATAACATGATGAAAACAACTCACATCTGAGCTTTGTAAAAAGTATATCAAAAGTTTTACTCTATCTTTAGCCTGATTGAAATTATTCTGAGATGCCTCCAGAAATAACATCTTAGTCAATCTAGACTCCTTTATACCACTGTATTCTTGATCAAAAATCCTGGGTGAGGGAAACACACTGACTTGTTATTCTAGGGGAACATCTAGCCGAAGTGAATTTCAAGGACAGCTAATATCCATCTTCTGCTCGTTTTAGTCCCCTTTCTTGTCTCTCTATAAAATTTAGTTTCAGGAGAAGAGTCATTTGATTTTACTCCAGTTTCACTGTAAATAGGCAGGAGTAGTTTCAAGACACTCTCCGTATAATATGCCTCTCCCCCAAAAAACAATAAACATCGGTAAAGCCAAACATGTTCATTAAAAGGTACGCAATATTTTGAGACCAAAATTTTAAGTGTATGAGGAAGAACAAATGAAAATATTTTAAGATTTTCTTTGCTAACAATTTATAAATTTGTTCAAAATTTATTTCTGATTTCCATTTTATTTTCATTTCTCCCCTCCCCAAAATGTCCATGTTGAGTTTCAGATAATAAAAATGAGCAGTTGTTCTACCAAAGTGCTATCAAATGTGATGCCTGTACAGAGGCCCACAGCAATAGGCTATTTACTGAAGACTTCTGAAATCTGCTTAACTGTCACAAATTCATATATTCATATGATCAGATAATACATGATTAACATCTCCTGGATGTGGCCTTATGCTTGATGTTGGTAACTACTGCTACTTACAGTACAGATGGCTAAACTGTTAAAATGAAAAAGGGAGAAGATAAATTAGTTTTAGGATAATGAAGCTAGGAGGAAAATTTATTTGTGTTCTGGAAAGACAAAAGCAGCTACCAAAGTGTTTAATGGGCCACCAGACTCTTTTACTCTAAAATACTTTATAGGCAATAAATTCAAAATAAGAACAACTTAAACTTTGTGATTTATATTTAGTTGGCATTATATCATATGGGTTTATTGCTGAGTTTTGGAAAGTGGGGGAGGCAGGAAGAGGAAGAAAGAGATCAGAGATCAGATCTGAATTAGATCTCTGTGAGAGAGCAATGAAGCTCTGGAAGGTCTATTTTTCCTTCTAAATGTGTCTAGGATTGTGTCTGCCCATGTTCTGTCTGCCTCTGGGGAAAAGCTTTTGTTCATTTCACTTTGCATCATTTCATGTGAGTTTTTCCAGGGTTTTCTGAAGGCATTCTGCTTATAGAACAGTAGTATATTCTATCACAATCATATAGCACTTCTTCAGCCATTTCCCAAATGATGGGCATCTCCTCAATTTTCATTTTTTTTCCATAGAAAATAGCTACTGGAAATATTTTTGTACATACAAGTGCTTTTCACATTTTTAAAAAAGAATCTTATTGGCATGTAAACTTAGTAGTGGTATTACTGTGTCAAAATTACTGTGTCATGGTTTTATAGCTTTGGGCGTATAGTTCGAAATTGCTCTCCAGAATGGTTGGATCACTTCACAACTCTACCAAGAGTTCATTAGTGTTCCAATATGTCCACATTCTCTCCAAAATTTGTCATTTTCCTTTTTTTGCCACATTATCCAATATGAAAAGTGTGAGGTGATACCTCAGAGTTGTTTTAAGTTGCAATTATCTGATAATTATTGAACAACAACTAGGTGACACAGAGGAGTACCAGGCCTGGAATTAAGAAGACTCACTTTCATGAGTTCAAGACCAGCCTCAGATACTTACTAACTGTGCAAACCTGGGTAGGTCATTTAATCCCATTTGCCTAAGTTTCTTCATTTGTAAAATGAGCTGGAAAAGGAAACGGCAAACCATGCCAGTGATCTTTGCCAAGAAAACCCCGAATAGGGACATGAAGAGTCAGAGATGACTAAAGAATGACTTAACAACAATCAACAGTGATTAAAAGCATTTTTTCATATGACTATAGATAACTTTGATTTCTTTTTCTGAAAACCATTTGTATTATTTGACTATTAATCAACTGTGTAATGACTCGCATTCTTATAAATACAACCTAGTTCTCTATACATTTTAGAAATTAGGTCCTTATTAGAGAAACTTGCCATAAAATTTCCCCTGTTTCCTAATTTTCTTCTAATATGGACCGCACTAATTTTGTTTGTTCAAAACCTTTTTAATTTAATGTAATAAAAATTGTCCATTTTACATGTTATAATACCCTCTGTCTCTTATTTGGTCATAAATTCTTCCCTTAGCTATACATCTGAGAGGAAAACTATGTCATGTCCTCCTAATTTAATGATGGTATCATCCTTTATGTCTAAACCATGTACCCATATTAACCTTATCTTGGTATATGGTGTGAGATATTCATCTTTACCTAGTTCTTCCCAAACTGCTTTCCAGTTATCCCAGCAGTTTTGTAAATTAGGAAGTTCTTGTCCCAAAAACTTGGATCATTGGGTTTAGCAAACCCTAGGATATGATGTTCATTCACTACTCTATATTCTGTACCTAATCTATTCTACTGATTCATCACTCTGTTTCTTAGTCAGTACCAGATTTTTTAAATGATTTTCAATTTGTACTACAATTTAAGAACTGGTACTGCTAGACCTCCCTCCTTAAAATTTAAAAATCAATTCCCAACATATTCCCAACCTTTTCTCATTCAAGAAGAATTTTGTTATGATTTTTTTCTAGCTCTGTGAAGTATTTTCTTGAAAGTTTGACTGGTATGGCAGCAAATATATAAATTAACAGGTAAAATTCTCATTTTTATTATATTGGCTCAAGCTACCCACAAGCAATATTTCTCCAGTTATTTCGATCTGGCTTTATTTGTGTGAAAAGTGTTTTGTAATCATATTTATATATTGCGTGGGCTTTTCTTTGCAGGCAGACTCCCAAGTTTTTTTTTTTCTTCCTGAAGTCATTTTAAATAGGGTTTCTCTTTCCCTGTCTTGCTGCTGGACTTTGTTGGTAATATATAGAAATTTACATCCGGCAAATTTACTGAAGTTTTTAATTGTTACAACTAGGTTTTAAAGTTCATGTTCTAGGATTTTCTAAATATATCATCATATCTGTAAGGAGGGATAGTTTTGTTTCCTTCTTGTCTAGTCTACTTACTTCAATTTCTTTTCCTTCTCTTATTACTTTAGTGAGCATCTCTAGACAATATAGAAAAATAATGGTGATAATGGATGTCCTTGCTTCACCCCTGATACTATGGGGGATGTTTTTGGCTTATCTCCATTAAAGGTAATGCATGCTGTTCATTTTAGATGGATAGTACTTTTATTAAGGAAATTTCTATTAATTCCTATTTGTTAAAGTATTTTAATAGGAATGAGTATTTTATTGTATTAATTGTTTTTGCATCTATTAAGATAATCAGGGACAGAGCCAAAATGTCAGAGAAAAAGGCAGGGACTCACCTAAGCTCTCCCTAGAACCACTCCAAACAAATTTAAGTCAGGCCTCAAAACAAAAACTGGAGTGGCAGAACCCATAAAAGAATAGGGTGAAACAATTTTCCTGCCTAAGAAAACTTAGAAGGTCAAGAGGAAATATCTGTTGCATTGAGGCGAGAGTGGAGTGCAGTTCAACTCGGGCCACACCCCAGAAAATGAGCAGTAGGCCTTGAGGACACCTGATCAGGGGCAACAGGGGCAATTTCTGGACTTCTCAGATTACAGATGACATGGGGTTTAGACAGCTTGTCAGAAGGAGATTACAAGAGTCCCTTTGTCATATTGCCCATATTTAGATCTGGGTCACAGTCCTGGGTCTCAGGTCCAGGACTAGGAGGAACACTAGTCCACCAGAGCTTCTGGATGCAAGGAAGTTGGGACCCTGGTCACAATTCCAGGACAGAAAAGAGTGTTTGTGGTTAATAACAGACCAGATCATAGCTCAGAAAAGTAGTAAGCACAATTATCCATTGATTATACAGGCATGGAAGAATTGAAAACTTATAGCTCCCCAGAATTATCTCTGAAAACAACTGCATGAAAAAACCTGAAGCTTGGGACAGTGACCCCTCCACTTCAGAAGCAGAGCCTTACTTTAGCATAGAAGTAAAAGTTAAGAAATAGCCTGGGAAAATAATAAAGCAGTAGGAAAATATCCTGACTATAGAGAGTTACTATGGTGACAGAGAAGACCAAAACATAAACACAGAAGAAGACAACAAAGTCAAAACTGCTACATCTAAAGCCTAAAAGAAATAATCATATTAATTTTTGTGTTTTTTGTTATTGATATGGTCAATTATGCTGTTGGTTTTGGTAACATTGACCAAGCCCTGCATTCTTGATATACATTCTACTTGGTCATAGAGTATGTTCTTTATGATATATTGCTGTGATCTCCTTGCCAGTATTTTAGTTAAAATTTTTGCTTCAATATTCATTACGGTAATTATAGATTGCTTTCTCTGCTTTTGTTCTCCCTGATTTAGGTATCAAAACTATGTTTGTGTCATAAGAGGAATTTAGTAGGACTATGCCTTTACCTATTTTAAAAACTGCTTACAAGGTATTAAGATTATTTGCACCTGATGTTTTGTGAAGATGGCAGCCAGAAAGCAGGGACTTGCATGAGCTCCCTTCCAGGTCCCTCCAAAAACCTATAAAAAATGGCTCTGAACAAATTTTAGAACTGCAGAACCCACTAAATAGCAGAGGAAGGCAGGGCTCCAGCCTAGGACAACCTGGATGGTCACTGGGTGAGGTCTATTGCACACAGAGCTGGGAGTGGAGGGGAGCGGGAGGGGAGCAGAGCTCAGCATGGGTGGCAGGACCAACCAGACCAGGAGCCTGGCAGAACAAGCCCTAGTGCCCTGAATCAGTGCGCTGGTTGAATCAGTGGCAGTTACAAGACTTCTCAACCCACAAACACCAAAGACAACGGAGAAGATTAATGGGAAAAGCTGCTGGCACAGAGTGGAAGGAGTTCACAATTCAGCCACTGCCCTTGGGGCAGCAGAGGTGGTTCAGCTACAGAACTACAACCGTAGTTGCTGCTGGCCCCAGGCCCACCTGGTGGGAGGAATTAAGTGGCAGATCAGAGCAGGAGTGCAGAGCCTGCTTAAGATTTTCGTCAGGTCTGGGTAGGCAGTTCTTGGGGAAGGAGGAGTGCAGAGCCTGCTTAAGATTTTCGTCAGATCTGGGTAGGTGGTTTTTGGGGAAGGAGGAGTGCTGGTGTGGCAGAGCTGGCAGTATAGAAACAGCTCTGAAAACAACAGCGCATACCCTGAAGCTTGGAACAAAGTATTCTCTACTCTTCAAGCAGTCATACCCTGCTGAAAAACTCAAGGGTCAAGTAAGTTGGCTGGGAACATGGCCAGGCAGTGAAAACAGAATCAGATTTAGTCTCAGACTTTGGAAACTTTCTTTGGTGACAAAGAAGACCAAAACATACAGCCAGAAGGAGTCAACACAGTCAAAGAGCCTATATCAAAAGCCTCCAAGAAAAACATGAACTGGTCTCAGTCCATGGAAGAGCTCAAAAAGGATTTGGAAAAGCAAGTTAGAGAAGTAAAAGAAAAATTGGGAAGAGAAATGAGAATGATGCGAGAAAACCATGAAAAACAGGTCAATGACTGGCTAAAGGAGAACCAAAAAAGTACTGAAAAAAATATTGAAGAGAACAACTTAAAAAATAGACTAACTCAAATGGCAAAAGAGCTCCAAAAAGTCAAGGAGGAGAAGAATGCCTTGAAAGGGAGAATTACCCAAATGGAAGAGGAGGTCCAAAAGACCACTGAAGAAAATGCTACCTTAAAAATTAGATTGGAGCAAGTGGAAGCTAGTGACTTAATGAGAAATCAAGATATTATAAAACAGAACCAAGGAATGAAAAAATGGAAGACAATGTGAAATATCTCATTGGAAAAACCACTGACCTGGAAAATAGATCCAGGAGAGATAATTTAAAAATTATTGGACTACTTGAAAGCCATGATCAAAAAAAGAGCCTAGGTATCATCTTTCAAGAAATTATCAAAGAGAACTGCCCTGATATTCTAGAGCCATACGTTAAAATAGAAATTGAAAGAATCCACCAATCGCCTTCTCAAAAAGATCCCAAAAAGAAAACTCCTAGGAATATTGTTGCTAAATTCCAGAGCTCCCAGATCAAGGAGAAAATATTGCAAGCAGCCAGAATGAAACAATTTTATTATTGTGGAAACACAGTCAGAATAACACAGGATCTAGCAGCTTCTACATTAAGGGATCAAAGGGCTTGGAATATGATATTCCAGAGGTCAATGGAGCTAGGATTAAAACCAAGAATCACCTAAACAGCAAAACTGAGTATCATGCTCCAAGGCAACATATGGATTTTCAATAAAATAGAGGACTTTCAAGGTGAGGGGGAATGAGTGAATCTTGCTCTCATCGGATTTGACCTGAGGAGGGAATACCATACACACTCAATTGGGTATCATACCACACAGGAAAGAAGGAGGAAGAAGATAAAAAAGGGGGGGACAATAGAAGGGAGGGCAGATAGGGGGAGGAGGTAATCAAAAACAAACCCTTTTGAAAAGGGACAGGGTCAAGGGAGAAAATTCAACAAATAGGGATAGGTTAGGAAGGAGCAATATATAGTTAGTCTTTTACAACATGAGTATTGTGGAAGGGTTTTACATAATGATACACATGTGGCCCATGCTGAATTGCTTGCCTTCTTAGGGAGGGTGGGTGGGGAGGGAAGAGGGGAGAGAATTTGGAACTCAAAGTTTTAAAAGCAGGTGTTCAAAAGCAAACAAAAAAATTTTTTTGCATGCAACCAGGAAATAAGATACACAGGCAATGGGGCATAGACATTTATCTTGCCCTACAAGAAAGGAAGGGAAAAGTGGATTTGATAGGAGTGGGGTGACAGAAGGGAGGGCTGACTGGGGAAAGGGGCAACCAGAATATATGCCATCTGGGAGTGGGCGGGAGGGTAGAAATGGGGAGAAAATTTGTAATTCAAACTCTTGTGAAAATCAATGCTGAAAACTAAATACATTAAATAAATTAAACACAAAAATAAAAAAAATAAAAAAAGAGATTAATTACACCTTATATGTTTGGTAGAGTTCACTCATGAATCCATCTGGTCCTAGGGATTTTTTCTTAGGGAGTTCTTTGATGGTTTATTCAATTTCTTTTTCTAAGATAGGATTATTACGTATTCTGTTTTCTCTTCTGTTAATCTGGTCAATTATATTTTTGTAAATATTCATCCATTTAACTTCTATTTTCACATTTATCGGGACATAATTGGGTAAAATAGCTCCTAATAATTGCTTTAATTTCATCTTTATTATTGTTTAAATCATAATTTTCCCCTGTTGCAGGTCAAAAAAAATTTCGGTATTCATTTTACATTTCATTCATTTTTCTCCCTCGTTCCCCTCTTCTGAAAATGGTAGGCAGTTTGATATAGTTTATACATGTGCTATCATGCAAAAAATATTTCCATATTCATCACAGTTGTGAAAGAAGAGACAGATCAAAAGGGAAAAAATCCATGAGGAAGAAAGAAGTAAATGGAAAAAAAAGAGGCTTCAATCTCCATTCAGAGACCATCAGTTCTTTATCTGGATACAGACAGCATTTTACTTCTTGAATCCTATCTACTCATCTTGGATCGTTACGTTACTTAGAAGAGCTGAGTCATTCATAGCTGTTCATCACATAATGTTTCTGATACTATGTACAATGTTTTCCTGGTTCTAAAATTCATTTCACTTTGCATCTGTTGATAGAAGTCTTCCCAGGTTTTTCTGAAATCTTCCTGTTCATCATGTCTTATTGCACAATAGTATTCCATTATGTACATATACCACAGCTTGTTCAACCATTCTCCAATTAATGGACATTCCTTCAATTTCCAGTATTTTGCCACAATGAATAAGGCTGTTATAAATATTTTTGACCTTATGGACCACTTTCCCTTTTTATGATCTTTTTGGGATACAGACCTAGTAGTGGTATTGCTGGAACAAAGGGTATGCACAGTTTGGTTTCCCTTTGGGCATAGTTCCAAATTGCTCTCCAGAATGGTTGGATCATTTCACAACTCCACCAAGAGTACATTGGTGTCCCAATTTTCCCACATCTTCTCCAGCATTTATCATTTTCCTGTTCTGTTATGTTAGCCAATTTGGAAATAGTGAGGTGATACATCAGAGTAATTTTAATTTACATTTCTCTATACAAAGGTCATTTAGAGCACTTTTTTGTTTGCCTACAGATAGCTTTAATTTCTTTGTCTGAACACTGCTTGTTCATATCCTTTGAATAATTGGGGAATGACTTGTATCATGGTAAATTCGAATCAGTTCTCTATATATTTGAGAAATGAGGCCTTTATCAGAGAAACTTGCCATAAAGATTGTTTCCCATCTTTCTACTTTTCCTTATAATCTTGGTTGCATTGGTTTTGTTTGTTCAAAAGCCTATTAAATTTAATATAAACAAAATTATCTATTTTATATTTTGTCATGCTCTCTATCTCTTTGTTCATTTGTTCATGAATCCTTTCCCTCCCATAGATCTGACATAGGTTATTCCTTGCTCTTCTAATTTGCTTATGGTATCATCTTTTATGTCTAAATCATGAAAATAGTCTGTCATATCTAACTTTTCTAAAATTCTATTTACCTCCTTAGTTTCTTTCTTGGTTTTCTTTGGTTTCATTTATCAAGTTCTAGGAGGGAACAGTTGAAGTCCCCCAGTAGTATAGGTGTTCTCTCTATTTCTTCCTGTAACTCAATTCAATTCTCCTTTAATAATTTGGATGCTATACCACTTGTTGCATATATGTGTAGTCTTATTATTGCTTCATGGTCTATGGTACCTTTTAACAAGATTTAGTTTCCTTCCATATCTCTTTTAATTAGGCCTGTTTTTGTTTTTACTTTGTCTGGGATCAGGATTGCTGCCCCTGCTTTTTTTTTTTAACTTAAGCTGAAGCATAATAGATTCTGCTCTAGCCCCTTACCTTTACTCTGTGTGTGTCTCTCTGCTTGAAGTGTGTTTCTTATAAACAACAGATGGTAGGACTCTGGTTTTTGATCCATGCTGCTATCCACTTCCATTTTATATGAGAGTTCATCCCAGTGATATTACAGTTATGGTTACTACCTTTTCCTCCATCCTATTCTTCCTCCTGTCTGTCCTCTCTCTCCTTTCACCCTTTCCCTCCTCACCATTATTTTGCTTCTTTCTACCACCTCCCCTGATCTGCCATCCCTTCTGTCAGTCCCCACTCTTATCTTTACTCAATTTCCTCCCCTCCTACTTCCCTGTCAGGAAAGATAGATTTCTATATTCAATTGATTATGTATATGATTCCCTCTGTGAGCCAATAGTGATGAGAGTAAGGTTCAAGCAATGCTTATCACCCACCCTCCCATCTTTCCCTACACTGAAATAGATTTTTCACACCTCTTCATGTGAAATAATTCACCCCATTTTATCTCTTCCTTCCTTCAGTACCCATTGTACTCCTCTTTTTCATCCCTTAATTTTTTTATGTCATTCCATCAGATTTACCTTATACCCATATCCTTTGTCTATCTATATTCTTACAATCTGTACTACTAATAATAAAATTTTTAAGAATTACAAGTATCATCTTCCCATGCAAAGATGTGAATAGTTTAGCTCTATTGAATCCCTTATATTTTCTTTCCCCTTTTCACCTGTTTTTGTTTCTCTTGAGTCTTGGTATTGAAGATCAAATTTTTGTTTTAATTTTGGTGTTCTCCTTATGAAAGCTTGAAATCCTTCATTTCATTAAATACCCATTTTTCCCTTGATTTATTATACTTAGTTTTCTGAGGTAAGTGATTGTTGGTTGTAGTCCTAGCTCATTTGCCTTCTGGAATATCATATTCCATAGCCTCTGATCCTTTAATACTGCTGCCAAGTTCTGTATAATCCTGATTGCGATTGCTTTGTATTACAATTGTTTCTTTCTGTCCACTTATATTTTTTTCTTGACCTGATAGTTCTGAAACTTGGCTATAATGCTTTTGGGAGTTTTTATTTGCGATCTCTTTTCTGAGGTTATTAGTAGCTTCTTTCAGTCCCTATTTTATCCTCTGGTTCCAGGAAATCAGGGCTGTTTTACTTTATAATTTCATAATTTCTGGAAAGATGCTGTCCAGGTGTTCCTTTTGATTATGGCTTTCAGGTAGTCCAATGATTCTGATATTTTATTTCTTGGATCTTTTTTTTCCAGGTCAGTTGTTTTCACCATGAAGTATTTTATATTTTTTTTTCTGTGTTTCATTCTTTTAATTTTATTTGATTGATTCTTAATGTCTCCTAGAGTCATTAGTTTCCACTTGACCAATTCAAACTTTTAAAGTGTGGTTTTCCTCATTTAGCCTTTGTAATTTCTTTTCCCTTTGGCCAATTGTACTTTTTAAGAGGTTATTTTCCTCAGCAGATTTTTGTATCCCCATTTCCATTTGGCTGGTTCTACTGTTCTACTTTCTAAGCAGTTTTCCAAGCAACTGACTGTTTTTTCATAATTCTCTTGCATCACTCTCATTTCTTTACTCATTTTTTCTTCTACCTCTCATATAATTTTAAGCTCCTTTTTAAGCTCTTCTATGAATTCTTTCTGGGCTTCAGACCACTTCCCATTTTTTTGGCATTTTGCCCATAGGTGTTTTGACATTGTTATCCTCTCTGCACCTGGGGTGAAAAAGGCACTGTCTCAGGCTTCTTGTGCCAGTGCTGCAGGGCCTCTTTCCATGATGTTGTATTGATGTTTCCCGAGGCTCCCCAGGGAACTTCATGTCTGATGCTCTGCTAAGGGGGTGGGATAGGGGGTGATTTGTGCTGCTGGTGGCTATAGTGATCTAGTATCTTGCCTGGTGCTGAGCTGGGGTCTCAGTGATGGTGCCTGGCATGTGTTGAGGCCTGATGGGGTGTTTCTGTGTTTTTCTGGGGCTGCACTGAAGCATGTGTGCATCTGGCTACTGGAGGATGCCTGTTTGCCCAGGGCTACACTGAAGCACATAGAGGTTTGGTGTACTTTCTGGTGATGCTGGAGGATGCCTGTTTGCCCTGGAGTGTGCTAAAACAATGATGGCTCCTCATAGCTGGAGTCTGCCAGTTCCTCTGGTTATACTAAGGCACATGGTGGCGGGGAGAGGGAGTCCTGGTTTTGGCATTTGCCTACTCCACCACACTGGGGCTCAGATCTCCCACTGGTTTGCTGGGGTGAGGCTTGCTTCTGGTTTGCTGGGATGCTTCCTGCCCTGGAATGCACTCCCCTTTTATCTGAGTAAGATGGACCTTTCTGGACAATCTTTCAAGTTTCTTGGGCTAACTGACTGTTTTATCTCATCTTTTTGCTGGTTATTATATTCCAAGATTTGTTTGGAGACAGTATTTTATGGTTTTTTGGAGGTGAATATAAGAGAGTTACAGTGATTTACTTCTTGCTTAGTCATCTTGGTCCCCAGAAGTACTTCTCTGGATCTTTATTTACTCTGCCTTCATTGGAATTTAATTTATCCCTTTTATTTTTGATGCTAGTAATTTGGTTTTCTTCTTTCTTTTTTTTAAATCAAATTAATTATTGAGTTCTCTATTTTGTTGGTTTGTTAGTAAAACAAACTCCTAGTTTATTTATTAGTACAATGATTTTCTTTCTTTTCATTTTATTAATCTCTGCTTTGATTTTCACAGTTTCCAATTTGGTATTTATTTGGGGATTTTAAATTTATTCTTTTCCTAGTTTTTTTTAGTTGAATGCCCAAGTTATTAAATTGTCCTTTTTCTATTTTATTAATGTAAGCATCTAGAGTTATAAATTTCCCCTAATCCCTGCTTTGCCTTCATTTCAAAACTTTCAGCATGTTGTCTTGTTGTTGTCTTCCTCTTTAATGAAATTATTGATTTCTTCTTTGACCTCCTCATTCTTTAGGATTGGGTTATTTACATTCAATTAATTTTAATCTATGTTTCCATGACCCTTAATTGAAAGAAATTGTTATTGCATTATGGTCTAAAAAAGGATGCTTTTCTGCATTTAGTTGTGAGACTTTACCCAGAAGGGGATCTTGTTCCTCTGTAGCTACAAATTCTGGCACTCCTACTGGCCCTGGAACTATGACCAGGTCCACTGATCTAACTGTAACCCTAAGTTCTTCTCCTTTCAGCCTTAGAACTGAAACCAGGGACCCTGTTTTCTTCTGAGTAACTACAAGTACTCTTTTCAACCCAGAAACTGTGACCATGATCTTCATTCTTCTGTGACTACAATTGCTACTATTCTTCTTAATCCCAGAACTAAAATCTTCAACTGTGAATGTGCAATGAAACAGGATCATGAACCCAGAGCTAGCAAAGAATCCCCTGCAATTTCTTTCTGACCAGTTGTCTGACCCCATTATTGTCTGTTTGCTGAGAGATCCCCAAGCTTCTGTCACTTATGCAGCCACCTCCAAGGCTTCCTGCTGCCATTGCTGGGGCACTGCCATTGCTACCCTCTGGAGCTGACCATCTTGCCAGCGTAATGAACTTTTCTTGCCAATCTTTTATGTTATCTTGGGCTGGAAAATTGTTTCACTTAAATCTTTTGTTGTTTTTGCCACTCTATAATTCAATTTAAGGTGTTATTTTAGAGTTGTTTGGAGAGCAATTAGGTAGAGTTCAAGTGAGTTCCTGCCTCTGTTCCATCATCTTGGCTCTACCTCTCCAGCAAAATGTATCAAGATAAACTTAAAAAAAAATCTGCCATCATTTGTAATGTTCCAAACCAATGACTCCTTCCCTTTATCGCACTGAGTTGGCAGTGTCTCACAGTTATCGTCTTTGGGACCAATATGTTTTTTGGTTGTGAGTAATAATTTTACAATTACATGAAATTTAAATTTCTCTGTGATTGTTGTTCTTTCTATTTACATCAATGCAATTATTGTGTACATTGTTTTCTTATCTCTACTTACTTCACTTTGTATCATTGTGTATAAGTCTTTTCATGCTTCTCTGTACTCATCATTTTCTCATTCCTCATAACTTTCTATTCATGTACCACAATGTGTTTAGCCATTCAAACTTGGTCTTTAGGAGTGCTTTTACTATACCTTCCCACCTTTGTGTTACTATTCCTTCTAAGCACAAATACAGTCTATTGGAATAAGATCAAGTTATTCAGAGAGGAGAAAAAATACCATATATTTACTTGTCAAAATTGGAGGAAGTGGTGGGAACCTGTGAAAGATGAGGAAAAAGACAAGTAAATGTAACTTGCACAGTTGTACAAATAATAGTTCCTATTTCTTTGGAACTTTAATTTGTTAAAAGTTTTATTTTTCTTCACAGAAACTATGAAGTTGGTAGGGTAAATATGTTTTCCCAGTTTTACAGATGAGGGAACTGAAGTTCAGAGACATCAAATGATGTGCTCTGGTTCATAGAGCTAACAAGTGTCTGAGTCAAGATATGAACCCCAGCTCTTTCCTGAATCCAGATCTGATATTTGAGGTGCAATTCCAGGCTATCCACCATCATTGTGCATTATTAAATATCCTTGAACCACATCAATTGTCACAAATATCCAAACTTTGCACACTCTGCAACTACACAGCTTTAAATGCTGCTGGAGAAACACATATAGTGCCAAATTAGACATACCCAACCCACTTGCCCCAGTTAATATAAATAGGGTGCCATATACACTTCATTTAAATGATAGAAAACTCTACTAAGAGCTAATATTACTAAAATTTCTTCTTGTTAGTGTTCAATAGTTCACAGAATGTCAATTTCAAAGGCACTCTATCCTGCATTTTAGCCACATTAT
The DNA here is from genome assembly GCF_011100635.1 of Trichosurus vulpecula. Taxonomy (NCBI): domain Eukaryota; kingdom Metazoa; phylum Chordata; class Mammalia; order Diprotodontia; family Phalangeridae; genus Trichosurus; species Trichosurus vulpecula. The sequence goes on along the minus strand of NC_050581.1, from coordinate 93,008,084 downwards.
TCTGTATTACCTGATGTTATCAATGCAGACTAGAAAAGGGCATTTTCATTTCCCCTTCTGCTTCAATTAACCTTTGAATTTTTATTGACTATTGCAAAAGTCTAATGTCATTGCTACTGGGCTTTCTCTTACACGTTGGTATAAAGCATTTCTAGTATTTTAGAGGAAATAAAAGACTTCACTGATAACCTTAAAGCAGCATGTGATAGAAGACAGCATTCTTAGAAACACATAAAAGATGGCCTTAATCAATATAATTTATTTATTGAACAAACAATTGTTGAGCAGATAAGTTGAATTATGTCATAGTTGTTATGATTATTATTGATATTATTACTATTATACCATTGAAACTAAGAAAATTCTACCATATTCAAGGCAATACAAAATTGGGTACAATTCTATAATTCAGGGCTGTCCAAAATGCAGCCCACAGGCCACATGCAGCCTGAAGTGCCATTTATGCAGCCCACCTACAAGCATAAAAATTTGCATAAAAGTTTTAGTAAATGAAGCCAAGCTACCACAGAGCTCTCACTAAAATGGCAAATCAAAATATGTTGTCTATTGTTTCAATAAAAACCTAAGGTTAGACAGCCCTGCTATAATTTGTGACAGAGATATAAAGTCAAGATTCAGGTGTCATGAGTTAAAATTTATGTAGTTATGATACTAGATTCTATACAAACTAACATTTTATACAGAACTTTAAATTTTGCAAAACATTTCATAGGTAATTTGAGCTTCACAAAAAACCCTTTGAGGTAGGCAATATTGGTATTTTGGGTCCTATTTTATAGATGAGGAAACTAAAGCTGAGAGAGATTAATTGGCTTGCCCATTCTGTTATTCTGTGATATATACATGTTGCTATGGAGGTATGATTTTCCCTTCATAGTACTAAGCATACATCACAGAATAACAGAATTTGAGATTTAGAAAGGACTTCATCATACATAGCTATTAATATCTGGCTTCCTGAATTGTTTAAAAATTAATGTGATCCTTCAAATATATAGTAAGTACTCATGTGGTCCAGGAATAGTGCCACACAATGGAAATATGGATGGGTATTGTAACAAAAGCTAAATCCTGTATTAATCAACTAATGAACACTCAGTAGTCTATCCTCATTTTCTCAACCATACAATCAGGACTGTGATTACATATAGGATAGTGCATTTCCTTTGTTTCTCTCATACTTTTTTTAATTATTTATTTCATATTTTTAGTTTTCAGTAATGATTTCCACAAGAGTTTGAATTACAAATTTTCTCCCCATTTCTACGTCCACCCCCACTCCAATATGGCATATATTCTGATTGCCCTGTTCCCCAGTCAGGCCTCCCTTCTGTCACACCACTGCCCACCCCCCCCCATGCCCTTTTCCCTTACTTTCTTGTAGGGCAAGAATTCTATGCCCCATTGCCTGTATATTTTATTTCCCAGTTGCAGGCAAAAACTTTTTTTTTTGAATGGCAGCTTTTGAAACTTTGAGTTCCAAATTATCTCCACTCTTTCCTCCCCACCCACCCTCCTTAAGAAGGCAAGCAATTCAACATAGACCACATGTGTATCATTATGCAAAACCCTTCCACAATACTCATGTTGTGAAAGACTAACTATATTTTGCTCCTTCCTATCCTATCTGCCTTTATTCAATTTTCTCCCTTCACCCCGACCCTTTTCAAAAGTGTTTGCCTTTGATTACCTCCTCACCCTATCTGCTGTCCATTCTATCATCCCCCCTTTTTCATCTCCTCCCTCCTTCTTTCCTGAGCGGTAAGATACCCAATTGATTGTGTATGTTATTCCCTCCTCAGGTCAAATATGATGAGAGCAAGATTAACTCATTCCCCCTCATTTGCTCCCTCTTCCCTTCCAGCAAACTGCTTTATCTTGCCACTTTTATGTGAGATAATTTACCCCATTCTATCTCTCCCTTTTTCCCTCTCTCAATATATTCCTCTCTCATCTCTTAATTTGATTTTATTTTTTAGATATCATCGCTTTATATTCACCTCACCCTACGCACTCTGCCTTTATATATGTATGTATGTATGTATATTCCCTTCAGCCAATACTGGGGTATCATGAATAATACACATCATCTTTCCATGTAGGAATGTAAACAAAATAGTTCAACTTTAGTAAATCCTTTATGGTTTCCCTTTCCTGTTTACCTTTTCATGCTTCTCTTGATTCTTGTGTTTGAAAGACAAATTTTCTATTCAGCTCTGATCTTTTCATTGAGAAAGCTTGAAAGTCCTCTATTTTGTTGAAATTCCATGTTTTGCTTTGGAGCATGATACTCAGTTTTGCTGGGTAGGTGATTCTTGGTTTTAATGCTAGCTCCATTGACCTTCGGAATATCATATTCTAAGCCCTCCTATCCCTTAATGTAGAAGCTGCTAGATCTTGTGTTATCCTGATTCTGTTTCCACAAAATTCAAAGTGTTTCTTTCTGGCCACTTGCAATATTTTCACCTTGATCCAGGAGCTCTGGAATTTGGCAACAATATTCCTATGAATTTTCTTTGGGGATCTTTTTCAGGAGGCGCTCTCTGGATTCTTTCAATTTCTATTTTAACCCCTGGCTCTAGAATATCAGGTCACTTTTCCTTGCTAATTTCTTGAAAGATGATATCTAGGCTCTTTTTTTGATCATGGCTTTCAGGTAGTCCAATAAGTTTTAAATTATCTCTCCTGCATCTATTTTCCAGATCAGTGGTTTTACCAATGAGATATTTGACATTGTCTTCCACTTTTTCATTCCTTTGGTTCTGTTTTATAATGTCTTGATTTCTTACAAGGTCACTAGCTTCCATTTGCTCCAATCTAATTTTTAAGGTGGTATTTTTTTCAGCACTCTTTTGGACCTCCTTTTCCATTTGGCTCATTCTGCCTTTCAAGGCATTCTTCTCCTCATTAGCTTTTTGGAGTTCTTTTGCCATTTGAGTTAGTCTATTATTTAAGGTGTTATTTTCTTCAGTATTTTTTGCATCTCCTTTAACAAGTCATTGACGTGTTTTTCATGGTTTTTTTTGCATCACTTCCATTTCTCTTCCCAATTTTTCTTTCACTTCTCTTACTTGCTTTTCCAAATGCTTTTTGAGCTCTTCCATGGCCTGAGGCCAGTTCATATTTTTCTTGGAGGCTTTTGATGTAGGCTCTTTGACTTTGTTGACTTCTTCTGGCTGTATGTTTTGGTCTCCTTTGTCACCGAAGAAAGATTCCAAAGTCTGACACTGAATCTCAATCCATTTTCACTGCCTATTCATGTTCCCAGTCAACTACTTGATGCTTGAGCCTTTTGTTGGGGTATGACTGCTTGTATAGTAGAAGAGTACTTTGTCCCAATATTGAGGGGCTGAGCTGTTGTTTTCAGAGGTATTTCTACACAGCTAGCTCTGCCACACCATTGCTTCTCCTTCCCTATGAACCGCCAACCAGGACCTTGACTCAGATCTAAGAAGGCTCTGCACTCCTGCTCTGATCAGCCACTTAGCTCCTCCCACCAGGTGGCCTTGGGCCAGAGGCAACTGCTGCTGTAGCTCTGGAAGCAGCCTCAGAGCTACATCATCTCTGCTGTCCCCAGGGCGGTGGCCAACTGCAAACTCCTCTCAGTTTTTCCCACTAACTTTCTCTGTGGTCTTTGGTAACTGCCACAGCTCACTGATTCAGGGCACTATATCCTGTCCCACCTGGCTCCTGATCTGGTTGGTCTGGGGGCAGCCCACCCTGGGCTCTGCTCTGCTCCCAGCACAGTGCAATAGACCTTACCCAGCAATCATCCAGGCTGTCCTGGGCTGGAGACCTGGTTCTCTCTGCTATTCCATGCATTCTGCAGCTCTCGAATTTGTTCAGAGCAATTTTTTTATAGGTATTTTGAGGGTCCTGGGGGAGAGCTTTAGACAAGTCCCTACTTTCCAGCTGCCATCTTGGCTCCACCCTCTCATACTTCTTTAAAGAATCATAGTTGCTTCCTAAGACTGCTGGTGCATTACTTGTTCTCTTTAGTTGTGTGTGTGTGTGTGTCTGTATGTATGTATGTATGTATGTATATATATATATATATATATATACACATATATATATATATGTGTATATATATATATATACATATGAGGAATATATATTTACCTAGCCTCAAAAATGTGCTTCTTAATTACTAATTAGAAGTTGAAAGTTGGCTCTTTTTTAATATATGTTGCCACTTAAATGGCTCTTTGATTTCACTAATGTGGATACAACCTCCAGAAGTATTAATGACAGCCTATCCATGTCTTCTTAGCCTTTGTGATTCTTGTAATTCATCCACAGGGGGCCCACACAACAGGCTTGTGTACTTTTTTTATCTCATTTGACTTTGGGGGGATATACAAATGGAGCATGGGGGCTCTCCATATCACACCCTTCATTCTAACTACATGTTAGGAATACATCCACTTTTGGTTATGCATCTCTGATAGTATTCTTATACTCCTTTTCTAGCACAATTCATCATTAATATCATGGTGCAATTAACTCATGCCCACTATTTGCCTCCCTATCATCCTTTGGGTAACCTGTAGTTTTAATTCTTCAGAGACTGCAGTCTCCTATGACTCACAATCAGAACACAGAAGCTGGCAGCATGAATAAGAGGATAAAATCTTGATCAGATTTACCCAGTCTACTTCAGTTTACAACACTAGGCAGATACCTGTCTCCTGAAGGATCAGATGTCAGGGTGAAGTGAGATGTATTAGATGGAAAGAAAAAAAAACTATGAAATGAAAGACAAACTTTCTTTCAAATTGATGCAAAAAATATCCAAAACAAGGCAAGAAGGGCACTGACCTGTGGCATGTACCGAACTTACTCTAATGTTGACTATTTAAGACATCAATTAATCACTTTACATGAAATGAACTAGAAACTATGATGGAAGACATTTTCTAGGATTTTAAATTATAAGGGAGGAATAAATTACAACAAATCATGAGAATAATAGTCCTTTCTCAGAAACTCCATTATCATGGGGGAGAGAAACTTGGCCTCAGGCAAAATTTTTGATACAATAAAGAGAATAATAATTCTGCACCATTGTTCTCTTAGGCTAGTAGGCTGTGTCTGATTTTCTCAACCTGACTCTATGGAGGGTCTTTACCTCCATAAGAATTTACCTGAAAGGAAGTAAAGGTGGTATAAATCAATAAGAATCTGAAGCAAGGAATATATGTGCGTCTAGGCTTTAAATGAATACAGGAAATACGCTGTTTGTCTTGTCTCCTATTAAAAAGGACCAGGTATACATCCTCATCACATATAGTAAAAAAGATAGTCTAACCTTCATATAAAATAGATGACTGAGAAACAATTATAATAACTTCTACAAGTTCCACATCATAAAGTGTTCTGCTACGCATTATAATTCTATTGTGCATTACAGCATCCTCCAGATACTACTTGACGTAATGGGGAAGCTAGGTGAAGCAGCGGAGACCCATCTCCCTGGGTTCAAATCTAGCTGCAGACACTTAGTATCTGTGTGACACTGAGCAAGTTGCTTGACTCTGTTTACCTCAGTTTTCTCATATGTAAAGTAAGGTGGAGAAGGAAATAGCAAACCACTCCAATATCTTTGCTAAGAAAACCCCAAATGGGGTCATGAAGTGTCAGAAACGACTGAAAAATAATGACTAAACAAACTGACATAATATTTAGAATTCTAGGAAAGAAGGAAGGATTTCTTAAATATCCACTATGGGTCACATATTATGCTGTGTTTACAATTATCATATTACTTGATCCTCATAAAAACCTGAGAGGCAGGTGCTATTATTATCTTCATTTTACAGTTGAAGTAACTGAAGCAGAGAGAAGTTAAATCACTTCGCCAGGAGAACACTACTACTGAGTATCTGAGGCAGGATTTGAACTCAATTTTTTTCTGATTCTAGATCCAGCACTCTATTTACTATGCTATCTAGCTGCCTCAGGGGCTTCGTCATCAGATGTTGGGGATTGTAGGAAGGATTCCTGTCCACATATGCACCGGCCTTGTTGACTGAGAAGGTTATTTCCAATTTTGAGTTTGTAAGATGCTATGATTTAGGGACTCCTTGAAGCTGCCAAGCAAAGCAATGCTTTGTAATACCATATTCAGCATACATTCCATTTTTCTATTACTGCTTTAACTTAGCATGGGCTCTTGTCCCTAAGAGGTTCCATTCAGTGTATTACACTGATGAGACCACCCAAACTCCTCTTCTGAAGGGCTTTGATGATAACCTAAAATTCCAATGAGGTGTGTGTGTGCGTGTCTGTGTGTGTGTGTGTGTGTGTGTGTGTGTGTGTGTGTGTGTGTGTGATGTGATATGGAGGATAAAATGCTAGATCTGGAATTCATGAAGATCTGGGTTCAAATTCCCTTGCTGGCCCTTAATAGTTGTATAACCATGGGCAAGTCACTTAAGCCATATGAACTTGTTTTAGATAGCAATAGTAGTACCTATTTCATAGGGTTGTTGTTAGACTTATATGAGAATTTGTATATCTTTTTTTTGCAAAACCTAAGGTACTATATAAATTTCTGTTTTCACTATACCCACCATTCCCCTAGGTAGATATATAAACTAAATCCAAATAATGTCAACTAAAACAGATTCTGACATATTCATCCTACTTGAAAATTCACATCTACTCTTTTCCCTGTCTCCCCCACCCCCTGCTTAAGCTCAGTATGAAACTAACCAAAGCCAGGTAATACTGATTTTTGAGAGTAACCCATCTAACTAGTAGGACACATATGGCTATACCACACCTTCCCTTGCATACATTTACATTTTTCTATATGACTTACTGACCAATATCTTCTTAATATATGTCTATGAATTTCAATAAATGAATTTGTTTCTTTTATCTGGGAAAATCAGATCCTGAATTGCTATTTATACTTTGCTGCATGGTACTATACCTGTAAGTTCCCTGTGCATATTGTTTAAAACTATATGTACCTCTGAGTGTCACAAGGGTTGTAATTGATTGTATTTCCTTTACTGTGAAATTCTAGCAGAAGCATAATGGAGTGGAATGATATGAGGATTTTCCAAGCAATTCTAAATGTGTCAGCCCAGAAAACTCTCCTTTCTCTCATTCTGTGTCTTGCCTAGGGATAAACTAGACAAATGTAGGTGTTGGCACTCTTAACAACCTGATTTTTATTAACAGTCTTAACAACTTGATGTTATTCAAGAAATCTTGATCATCCAGAGACTTCAGGAAATGCTCTTCTGTTTCATGACCTCATAAGTATAGAAGAATAATAAGTGGGGGTATAGGGGAAAGGAGTATTTATTGGCCAATTCTACTGGAAATTTGATACCTCCCTGGATTCCTATTTTATCCATTTCAACCTTTGCCATTCACATGTCCATTTTCTTTTTCTTGTATTTATTTTTGTTCCTTATCAGTAGTGTCTATAGCAGCACATCTCTAAAGGAATGGAGGATCAAAAATCACTTCCAATTTTCTTTCTTATTTTATTCATTTTAATTTAAAAATAAATTCCTTCATTTTATGAAACCATGAAGGAAATTGATTGCACCATCATTGAGTAAAGTCAGCATCTTCATATACGGTTGATGCATCAGCTAAGGAGAGAGGCAGAATGACAAAGTGGACTTTCAGTAAGGGAAGACTGGATCAGAATACTGCTCCAAACATTTGTACTGGCTGTAGAAAACTAGGCAAGTCACTACCTTTATGAGTTTTAGTTACTTCATCTGTAAAATGAGAAAAATAGCACCTACTTCACAGGTCTGTTGGGAGATTCAAATGAGATGATGCATATAGTTTTTTAAACCTCAAATTCTTGTATACATGTGAGATGAAATTCACATTATGACCTACATTAAGCAAAGAAGACAATTAAAAAAAACAGTCTTGAAATGCAAAAGTCCTTGTATGAAAAGTGCTCAAGTATCAGAGTCTTGAGTGTGTTCAGGATTAGCACAGTTTGGCACTGAGCCATAATGAATGCAGACTTGTTCTGAGTAAAAGCAATAGAGTGGATCCTAATAGAATACATTAGTGCTGCTGATGACCCGGTGGTGATAATGAGACTCCTGAATTCCAATGTGGAGGCATATTTAATTAAGAGAGAACCTGTTAGGGAGATGGATTTAAGAGCCTCTCCTTTACTGCAGTTTCTGAGCATCACATCTCAAAGAAGTGATACTATATATCTGTCATCACATACAAAGCCTTGGGAGGATGGGCTTCTAAAATCAGCTGCATGCACAGAAACGTAATCTCCATCTTGCAAGTTCAGGACAAGTTTTATGAGGTTTTCAATGATGTGACAAGTCAGATCAGCTAAAGTGGATGGTATCTGGCATTTTCAAGAGCTTTACCTCTCTTGACCTATAGCTAGGAGGCAATAAAAGGTGTAGACTTATTTTGAAATTGGGGAAACATTAAAGGATATTGGCTTTACAAAACACATCATGAACATAAGGAGAAAATATCCCATCAAGTGTTATTACATTGTACATTTGTTGAGCAGGATGTTATTATTTTCTGGTATTCAGATATGAAGATAGAGAGATAGATAGGTAGATGGATGGATATAATGCGTATATATAGTATGTATGCATGCATTATGTATATATATGTATACATATATATATATATAAATACATTCGTTTATGTACGTGTATATACACAGAAACACACACACACACACACACACACACACACACACACACATATATATATGTATATATATATATATGTATATATTACATTCCTCTCCACAAATCAATTCAATTCACCTAAACATTTATTAAAATGTCTATTACATGTGAGGATCTGTATTTGGTATAAGGGATAAAAGGATGTGGGAAACAACAGTCCTTGCCCTCAAGGGCTTTTCCATCTATTTCAAGGGCCATAATATGTACACATATGAGTACACAAATAATGTAGAAATGTTAAGGAAAGAGAAACAATCCAAAAAAATACTCTAGGGGAAAAAAGGAGATAAAGGTACATTCAAGGAGAGATCAGGGATGAATTCATGATGGAGGTTGTACCTGAACAATTTCTTAAGAGAAGAGGATCTCAGTTTCTTTGGGTGCTGTTTTGTTTTGTTTTGGTGTGCAAGGTTTATTCCTTTTACTATTCTTATACTCTTAAGTGGTGCATCATATAGTACTTTGAAAATAATAGACATTTACCATTTACATTTAAAAATTAAAATATTACAGCAAAATAATAAGATTAAAATGAGTTGATATCTATAGAAGTAGATTTTAGAAATTAAAATGAGATCACAAGCTCATAATATAACAATGCATACTTTATCCCTGACTGCTGGAAATGACTGTCACTGTTTATAAAATGTAAATTCCTTAAGGGAAGTTACTATATATTTTCTGTACCTAGCACAGTGTATGGCATATAATATGTCCTTAATAATTGCTCCTTGACTATTATATAGGGGATTGTATTCAACCAAAAAAAGATAAAAATAATTTTTTGTTGCTAATCTTCTTGTTTTTGTATACAATTTAATTGGTTTAGACCTGCATGCTGGCAAAAACTAAGTGAATAAAGATCACACCATGCCCAGGTTATGAAATGCAGTTGTTCAGGTACCTGAATGAGTTAACCCATTATTAGATGTATCTTGAATAGGTGCTAGAAAAGGACAAAAAACTGAGGAAAAAATAAAGAGGATAACAGGAGACATTTTGGGGTCATATTTTAAATAATCCAGAACTGATTCATGATATAAAATCCTATCTTTTAATACCCATATTATCCTGCTCAGGGAAATGGACTAACGAATTTCATCACAAGATTGAAGAATAACTAATCGATCACCAGATTTCTCTACCCTTGGGTTGTCAGGAAAGTTTGAAGAAGGTCCTCAGAATATTGACCATACTCCAAGTGGTGAACTTATGGAAACACTGGATAAGGATCAAATAGTATGGACTTATATGAATGGCTTTGATCCCCATCATGGAAGGAATAGTGATATTAAAGAGATAATAGAGATATTTCAGTTTTGATTACACATATTCCCCTGGTAATGACACAAAGTAGCAAATCATGAAAAAAATATGATCTCAGAAGTTTCATAATTGGTGGTGATCCAAGTACAATGGGAAAATGCATAGGTGGTACAAGCAGATTTCAACATATTAACACTGGAATCATAAATTTAAAAATAGTGCAAAAGACATAATGATGAACATATATAAACAGAAGGGATATGAGATATCTACAATTTTACTGAAATAAATAGATGAACAGCCTCAATATTCCCCTTTTATAAACAAAAATACAAACTGTCCCCAAAATTCTTAGAGGACTCCTAAGCTTTAGAAACTTACAACAGCATTAAAATTTGGGGATATATTTTTATTTAAAAGAAATAAAGGAAGGCTTTCAGGGAATTAAAGAGACTTTTGTAGAAAATTATGGTAGGACATCAAAAAGAATCAAACAGAATTGAGAAGTAGAAAGACATATAACATCATTTACATATTTAGAATAGAAGCCAAGGGCATATGTAACTGGATTCTGGTTGGAGGGGAAACCATCATCCCCGAACTATGCTGAGATAACAATATATTCAACCTATAATTAGTGTAATATATGACAAAGATCATTATGCTAAGAGTAAAGAGACTTGTATTCTAGAAGTATCTCTCCATCTAAATAATTAGATGATCTTAGGCATTTCCTTATTCCTCACTGATTCTCTGTTTCCTCATCTCTGAAAAGGAGCTTGAACTTTAGAATTTCTGAAGGCTGTTTTGACTGCGAAGTTGTATAGGCATGTAAAAATAAAAAGACTTTAGAAATTGAATGACCATTCTGGATATATGTTAAAGTGGAGGTCTCTTTCAAGTATGAATTGTAATACATGACCCTTAAGGTTCCTTCTAACTCTCAAATTCTGTTATTCTATGACTCAAAAGTTATGATTACTAGAGTATCACTATTAAAAAAATAAGCACTGTAGAACTGATCCTTTTAAACTGTACTGGGAAAGACTTTTGGAGAGCAAGGAGAGCACATCATTCAATACATAAATAAATTAATTCAGTCTATTCACTGGAAAGTCAAATACTGAAGCTGAAGCTAAAAACCTTTGGCCTCATAATGAGATGATGGGACTCATTGGAAAAGATTCTAGCATTGGGAAAGTTTGAATACAAAAGAAAAGGGGTGGCAGAGGATGAGATAGATAGTGTCATGGAAACAATGAATATGAACTTGGAAGGACTTCAAGAGATAATGAAGGATAGAAGGGCCTGGAATGCTATGGTCCATGGGTCATGAAGAGTTAGACATGAATGAGCAAGTGAATTACAACAGCAGCTCTATTGACCAGAAATTACTAACCATTTACCAAGTGAGAAGAGTAGGTACTTGGAATATAGCTTCCCCAGCATTTATTGTTGAAATTTATAATTTACTTATCGCTCAGTCTTCTCTAGAGCTTTTAGATGAGTTGGTTATATCTACTTTTTAAAAATACGGGAAAATTCTTAAAGGAATTGCACTTAAATTTAAGGTAAAGTTAACGTTTAAGAATTAAATCCAGAACTTTCTCACACCCAAGAATATCTGACAAAAAGCATGGAAACTTAGATGGCACAGTAGACGGAGCACTGGACTTGGAGTCAGGAAGACCTGAGTTCAAATATGACCTCAGATACTTACTAGCTGTTTGATCCTCAGCAAGTTAAACTCTGTTTACCTCCGTTTCCTCAACTGTTAAATGGGGATAACTATACCACCTCTGTCTCAGAGTTGTTGTGAGGATCAAATGAGATAAATATTTGTTAAGTTCTTAACACAGAGCCTAGCACATGGTGGGCTTTATGTATGTATTTATTCCCATTTCCCCATTAGATTTTAATATGAAGGAAAGAAAGAAGTATTTATTAAGCACTTGCTGTGTGGCAAAGCACAGTACTAAACACCAGGCAGGGATACAAATAAGAGCAAAAAGATGGTTCCTGCCTTCAAGTAGCCTACATTCCATTTAAAGTAAGACACACAGTCATGTTGAAAGGGGCAATAGAGATGAAGATCCCCAACATGTAGATATGGTTTTAAAATCCAGAAATTCAGGTCAGAAAGGGGAATGAAGACAGTCTGGTATGGGTCCCACTAAATGGAGACTCCAAGAGGTACTCACCAGTTGAAGAAGGGGGTAGGTTTTGTATTCTAGGATGAACAGGGATGATAGGCTGTTCAGGTTGAAAAGGCCCCAGGAAGTAAGGAAAGTACCAGGTGGAGACAATACTAGAGGAATTATTTAAAAATCCAGAAAGTCAGGAACACGTCTGGGAAGGAAAAGATAATTGCAACCATGCCCCAGTTCCAACTCCTGGGAACCTTTACTGGGTATAATGTGAACGTTCGTATTATTTTGCCTGATTGATTCTTTTCCTCAGACCTACTTGCCAGATGGACCACATGCTATGCCAAAGCATAGATCCTAGTACTAAATGGTTACAAAGCCTTCTGTTCAATCAAAAAAACCATTCTTATCCAAAATTTGCTACTGAATGCTAGCACCTAATGTAGAATTAGTGTTAAAAAGGAGGGTCATGTCTGAAATACTTTATATGTAGTAATGGGTCCTAGGCTAAGTTTACTTTTCCTGTACTACTGTTTCCTGTTGTTCATCACTTATCCTAATATTAAGCTAAACATACATAATACATTTTGAACTCTAGATGCTTTAAAAAGGTCTAGATGCTCTTCTATCTCTACATATCAAACTGCTTCACTATGTGTACAGTAAAATGTAGCCTACGGTGCTAATAATAAATCAACACTTATTTATTATTTGCCTAACCTTGGGACAGATTCTGTGGGACAAACAAGAAGCGTAAGACATAGGAGGAAACATTGTCTCTTGCCCTCAAGGAGACAAAAATCAAATTTGAGAAAAAATGAACACATATAAGAATGGGTATAGATAACAAAATATAATAAAATACTCAATTTGTGGGTTATGACTAATGGTTAAGAGGGAAATATGAAAGATCATATAGCAGTGTACCTCATCTATAGAGACCCTAAAGAGGGTTCCAGAATGAACAGTGATTTAAAAAAAATATGATGGAGGAAAATAACAGGTAAGCTCTGTCTAGTCCAGAAATGAACAACAAAAACTGTCAGAAGAAGACAGAAGGTTCAAGAAAGTTAGAAATTAGCAATCTATTCCAGTTCACATGAGCAAAAGAAATGGCAGAGAAAACTTGCTGGAAGCCAGATGGAGTATGGCAGGAGGGGAGCTAAAAGAAACTCTGGCAAATGGATCTGAAGCCAAGCAACACTATAAACAAGAGTGTTGGAAGTAAGTGTCCACCCCAATAATTGTGCATCTGAAGGCAGATCCCAGCCCTGGACTGTCAAAATTGGAACAGAAGCTAGAATAATAACCATAATTCACTGCGCCAAAAACAAAGCCTAACTGCCCACTCCTCAAAAGACTTGGAGCCACAATAAGAGACAAGGCCATTCATCACCTGGGCACCATGCCCATGAAGGCTGTTCAGGATGCCTGAGACCAGCACAATCTTTAACATCTCACTGAAACTGCCAGAGCTATAAAAAGGGAAGTTATCAACTCTTGTGTGAGGAATGTAAAGAAAAGAAACACACAAGCTTGATCCTGGGTCTACTGTGAAGCACCAGGAGACTCAGAAAGTAGACAGGAATTAAATGAGAGTCTGAGGCCTAATATCAGACACCCATCCAAATTGTCATAGGCTGAAGCAATAGATTCCAGAACATAAAAGTGATAGGGCTAAATGTGGCCTGCCTAACCTGTTCAATAGTAATAGAAGGGAGTAGCCTGAACACAAAATCCAAATCCAAGAACTGAGGCTATAAATATAAATAAAAAGAGGAAGACACAATAAAGAAAGGTTAATATGGGATACAAAAAGTCCAAGAGGCAGAAGAAGATGGTTAAGACAACTACAAGTGGAGTCACAGAGAAAAGAAAAAAAAAACATGGCCCTAAGGACTTCAAGTAAACCTGGAGATAATGAGGAAAAAGAAGCATGAGGTTGTTAAAAATGAAATTTAAAATGAAATGAAAGTTTAGGGAGAAATGAAAGGAATATAGATAGCTTAGAAGATAAGGGAGAATGATACCAAAGTAGTGAACTCGCTGAAAAACAGGATAGAGAAAAAGAACTCACTATTATAAAAAAGTCAACTTTTAAAAATATAAAGTGTCAACTAACTAAAACAATTGGTATGGAAAAGAAGTTAAGAAGAGATTTTATCAGACTCACTGAAAACTATGACTAAACAAAAACCTGGACAATGCATTTTAAGAAATCACACAAGAAGATTGCCGAGGCCTGTTAGAAGCAGAAGACAAGGTATAAATCAAACAAACCAGATGCCTCCCAAAAGAAAGTCCAATTTGAAAACATCCAGAAATGTCATGACGAAAGAATATCACTTCCAAATAAAATGGAAAAAAAAATGTACATCCTGTAAGCTATCAAGAGTCAAACACTAAGGAAGCATTCAGGGTCACATAAGACACAGCGATAACTTTCACACAGAAAAGAGAATCTTGAATGACAACATTAGAAAAAGCAAAAGATAAGACATGATAAGCAAAAGATAATCAAGAATACATTAACATTTAATACTTAATATATTATTATTTGGGAAAAAATAGCTTTTAATAGGATAGGTGACTTTACAGAATTGTTTATTATTTGTTTAATCAACAACAATATTGGTGTCAATGTAATAACCTTTCTCGCTACCTATAAACTTCCACCCCACCCTAACTTTATTGAGAAAAAAAGGAAAACAAAACCTCCACTAGAAAAAAAATGTTGAGTCCAGCAAATCATATTCCTGCATGGCTGAATCCAAAATATACATCTCAGTCTGAATTGAGTCCATCACTACTCTGTCTTAAGATAGATAGCAGTTTCATGAAGAGTTCTCTGGAATCATATTGTTCATTGTGTTGATTGGAGTTCCTAAATACTTCAAAATTGGTTGTCTTTACAATATTTAAGTCATCTCACAAGCCAACTAAAGTTGTCTCCAACAATCTTCTGATTCTTTTCTCTCCCTTTAATACCATTCTTCTTGGTTGTCTCCCTTTCCCCTAGTATATTCCTTTATTTTCCCTTTATTTTTTTCTTTTAAAATCAACAAAATATAGAGAAATAACTACCAGGCCCTTTGTCTTTTTAGACTCTCTCTATGAAATCTGATCATGAGAGAGTTGATGCGTATTTGTACCATCTCCCCATATTAAAATATGAAGCTTATCCTTTGTAGTCCTTTATAAATTTTAGTTCATGTTTACCTTTTAATGTTTTCCTGACTCCTCTGTATGTATTTTAAAGTTTCTAGGATGCTGTGGTTTCTTCACAACGAATGCTTAGATGTCCTCTGTTTCATTTAGATATCCTTTCTACACTCCCTCCCACCACCCCTGCCCAACAGCAGCAGCAGTAACAGTAGTGTTACTGAAGGTCATAATGGTAGGTTGGAGTAGAGTAGTAGTAATTTTAACTAACATTGTTATAGTCTTTTAAATTTAACAAATTGCTTTACAAATGCTATTTTATCCTCAAAACAAATGTAGAGGTAGGTGTTTTTATTATCACTTTTATACAGAGGAGGAAAATGAAAGAGAGAGATGTTAAGTGATTTGGTCACAGTCACCCAGCTAGTAAGGGGCTGATGGATTTGAACTTAGTCATTTCAAAGTCCAGGTTCAGGAGAGAATACACTGTTTTACCCAGATGCCTATGTAGCTGAACATAGCATTATGTCTAGTTTTCAAGTGTGAGTTTTTCTTGGTTGTAAGGATATATCTTTGTTTTGTTTTTCCTTTTTTATTATTTACTATTGTTTTCCTCTCATGGAATTATTAGATTTTATTTTGCCATTCTAATTATCATCAACTTTGATTCTTGGGCAATACTTTGTGCATTTTGCTCCAAGCTATTAATTCTCTTTCCAATTCTTTTTTTTTCATAGCACTTATTTATTTTTCCATTTTCCCCTCTAGAACAAGTACTTCATTTTTAAAATATTTTAAATTCTTTTTTTTAAATAATTCATTTTTTCTAGGAATTCTGTTGAACTTCAATCCACCCTGTGTTTTTCTTTGAAATTTTTCTTGTACTTATTTTGGAGTCACTCTGCCATTGCATCTTGAGTGTGTCTACTATCATAATAGTTCTTTGTGGTGGGATTATTTATTTATTTGCTCATTCATTCACCACTCCTGGAGTCAGGAAGACCTAAGATCAAATCTGGCCTGGAAACTGAAAATTTGTGTAACTCTGGGCCCCTTATTTAAGCTCTGTTTATGTCATTTTCTTCATTTGTAAAAAATAAAAATAAAAACAAAAACACCTATCTCACAGGGTTACTGTATCAAATAGAATAATAACTGCAAATTACTTAGCCCAGTGCTTGACACACAGGAGGTCTCATATAAATGTTCGCTATCATGATTACTTCTGGTAATGACCAGAAAAGTGGGACTTTTTTGTTGTCTTTTGTTTTGAAGGGCTTCTCAGCACTAAGGCAATCAAGTGCCTTTAAGTCTTGCCTTTGTTTGAATCAAGCAAGTAAAGTGGGACTTTTTGTCATCTTTTGTTTTAGAGTGCTTTTCAGTACTAAGGCAATCAAGTGCGGTTTCATCTTCCCTTTGTTTCAATCTGAAGTCTTTGATGACCTGCTTAAGTCATGGAAGGCTTAGGTAACATGGGTTTGAATAGCATGGTTGTGATGCCCTCTGTACCTGAAGAAGTATATATGTGTGTGTGTGTATATATATATATATATATATATATATATATATATATATATGTATATATGTATATACTTGAGATAAGTATTTTGTTTGGGGCTCACTCACTGGAAGAGTGTTGTGTGACTTGACCAAAGGAGACTCTGGGTAGCAGTTAAAAAGACCCCCAGCTTTGAAAAACCCAGATGTGGGTGCTTGTCTCTCTGGTGACTATGTATGTAATGTCTTGGTCAGATGGTTAGAAGCCTGTCTGTTTATTTGTATTATTTTGCTCTGCTTGTATAATTTCTGCTTGTGTTTTCTCTGATGTTCATGGTGCTGACTTTTTCCCCTGAGGTAAGTGAATGATATATGTATGTTTAATTAAAGGAAGATTGTTAACCCCTTAAAGTTGCTTTCCTTAAAAAAGCAGATCAAAGAACCTGTGTTAGTAGACCTCCTGTGTGCTGGTGTTGTTGGTCTTTCACAGCCACAGTAGCAGCAAGAATCATTGTTGTTACACTTCCTGACCTCAGCATTTATGTTAAGTACACAATCTGTTTAGTCCTGGAAGAAATATCTATGTTGATCTTATGTATTCCTGAGTCCTTCTGCTTTCTTGGGGGTATTTAATTGCCTGTTATTATAGAAGGAATAACTCAAGCAAGGGACCTAACAGCTTTCAGTACTCCCAAAGTAATCAGACCCAGGGCATGTTCTGTTCAATGTCTTCCTGGTCTTCCTATAGACTCATTCCTGGATGGAATTTAGTAGACTGCTGCTAGAATCAGTCACTATGAGCCAGCTGGAATACTCTGTAGGATTAGAATACTGTTGGCATCCATTTTGTCTAGGATTCCTGTCCTGGTTACTCCTTTACAGACTTTGGAGTGTTCTGAGGTGATGGAGGTGGATCTGAGACCCTGCTCTTCTCCTGGGGTCAAAATCACACAGCTGGTGCTTGCTTTGGAACTTGTTCCTTGCTCAGTATTCAGTCCAGGGCCTGCAATAGCTCCTCATTGTAGAATGTCATTTCAAAGTATAGGTCTCTTCCTTATTCTTTCCTGATTATTTAACCCACAGCTCAGTAGTAAGTGACAGAACTGTCAGTTGGCACCTGTTCCTTCATTTGGCACAAAGTTTGGCCCCTTCCTGTGGATGTCAAACCTCTTACTTCACTAGCACATAGCCTTGTTCCTTACTGGAATGGTCTGCAAGTAATACTATTGACAAGATATCATTCCCACTTTCTGCAGATAGAAAGATAGACAGTTATGTAGCTATAGATATAGGTACATACATATTATTTCTTTTCATCATTCTTTTTTTTAAATTTTGAGGTCTAAATTTTCTCTCTCTAGCTTCTCCCCTACCTATTGAAAAGCTAAGCAATATGACATCAATTATACATGTGGAATCATGTAAAATAATATTTCCAAATTAACCAGCTTCCAAAAAAATCAATGAAAATAAAGTGAAAAAATATTCTTCAATTTGTACTCAGAATTCTTCAGTTCTCTTTCTGGAGGTCAATACATTTTTGATCAATGAGTCTTTAGGAATTGTCTTGGATTACTGTATTGATCAGACTATCTAAGTCTTTCACAATTGATCATTGTTGCACTATTGCTATGTACAATGTTCTCCTTGTTCTGCGTACTTCACTTTGCATCAATTCATGTAAGTATCGCAAGATTTTTCTGAAACCATTTCCCTTATCATTTCTTATAGTACAAGAGTATTCTATCACAATCATATACCACAACTTATTCATTTGCAGTATTCTTACTGAAGAGATAAGAATTAAGTTTAAAAAATAATTATAAAATGCAAAAATATGTTAAAAGAAATCTAGAAAGGTAAATGCACTTAAGCAAAAAGAATGGGCTAAATGATGATGAAGTATTTATAGAGTAATAAAGGAGCAGATACTCCCCTTTAGATTTAGAGTATTTAAAAATTCAAAAGTCACAGCAAGTATTAAATAATAAAAACATGGGACTTAGTAGTGGCTTTGGAATTTCTTTGTTTTGTTTATTTTAAGAAAAGAGAAAAGGGACTACAAATGAGGAAAAATAGAAGGAAGAGGAAGAAACTTAATATTGTGCATAAAAGACATATCCTAGTAAAAGACCATATGTACTTGCCGGAAGCAGTTAGGGTAATAGGAATCCCATAATTTCATGAACATCAGAGTATAACTTAAAAAAGTTAGATGTGATAGATATAAATAGATATTATAAATAGATATAGGTATAAAATATGATATATACATAATATATATAAAGACATACATATAGGTATCTATGTACATTTTTCAGCATGAAAACCTCAAAAATAAATGTAGAAAACAGAAGTGTTAAACATACTCTTTATTAACCACAATGAAATGAAATTTATTATCAATTAAGGATATTTAGAGAAATAATAAATAAAAAACTAAAAAAATTAACCGTGAAAAACTAGTGGATCAAATAACAAATTATACAAAATATAAGTCATTTCATCAAAGAAAAGGATAATGAGACAACCTGAAATTTTTTTTGGAATACAGTCAATGTAATACTTATGGGAAATTTTGTATCTATAAAATAATTTGTTTGAGGAAAGAAAGTAAAATTATTTATTCCTAGAAATAAAAAAGACAAAAATAGAAATTTTATAAATCAAAGAAGAGATTTAAAAGTTGAAACAATAATTTATTAAATTGATATATAAAACAAGGTTCTTTAAAAATTAATGTAATAGAATCAGTTCTATTGTTCTACATGTAATCTGAAAAACAAAGAAAATGTTATCAATATCAAATATTCAAAAATGAAAACTTGCAATATATGACCAGGAAAGAAAAGAAATTCCTGGGAAATGTTTTGCTAAATTATGTTCCAGCAAAAATTACAACAAATGAAATGCATGAATAGTGAGAAAATTATAAAATATCAAAATTATGAGAATAATAGAAAAATTAAATAGCTTATCATCAGAAAAACTTTGTAAGCCATAGGTCCCCTTGCCACACATAAAAGAAACAATAGAATTCACAAATAAACTAAAGAAAAACATTCAAAATACAATTCACTGAACTTTTTCATAAATTTATGTAAATTATTTGAAAAAACAGGGAAAATGACATCTGGCCATATTCCTCCAAAGGTGACCCTTACCTTATAAAAGGAGGTAAAGTCATAGAAACAAAAATACAGGTCAATTTTTGTGATGATCGTGATTTTAAAATATCAAATAATACATTAGAACAAAGATATTAATGGGAAAGGCTTCTTGAAAAAGGTGAGATTTGACCTTAGCTGTGAAGCAAACTGGGGAAGCAAGGAGGATGATACAAAGAGAGAGAAAATTGACATGGGGGACAACAAGGATAAATTCAGGGACACAGTCAGGTGTGAGCCTACGAAACCTCTGTACCTGGAACACAGAGCATTTGTGGAGGAAAGCGGAATATAAAATAATTGAAAAGATGAAAATAAAAAGGAGGAACTGGTTATTAAGGGTTTTGAATGCCAGAGGATTTTATCGTTAATCCTAGAGGTATAAACACTTTGATTGAGTTTGGTGGGGGTTGGGGGAGGGTAGTCATGGAGAGATTGATATGGTCAAACCTGTGCTTTAAGCCAATCACATTAGCAGCTGAGTAAAAAATTTCTGGAATGATGAGGGACTTGAGCAAGAACACAAATTAGAATGTTATTGAAATAGCTGTATTGAAAGTTGGTCAGGATAGGAAGCAGGAGGGTGGCTATGTGATTTGGAAAAAGGCAACACATACAAGGATGGTGTAAAAAATTAAAAAAATTCAAGACTTGGTAATATAGGAGATATTTAGGGTGAGTATGAGTAGGACATGAAGATGACACAGAGTTGGGAACCTAAGTCACTGGGAGGAGAGTAGAATCCTTGAGAGTAAAAAGAAAGTTGGGGGAAGGAGAAGGCAAGGTTACAAGCACTATCTTGCACTTGTTGCATTTGAGATATCTATAAACTATCCAGTTCGAGAGGTAGCTTAGGAGTACGTTTAAAGCTGGATAAGCCAATCTGGGAATCATCTGCACAGAGCTAATAACTGAAAGAATTGGAGGCCATGAGATCAAAAAGTAAAATAGAATAAAGCTAACAGAGGAGTTTCAGCCTCTAGAGACATACTTGGTTAGTGAGTATGGCATAAAGAACCAGCAAAGGAAACCGAGGAGCTGTCAGCTAAATAAGAGGAAGTAACAAGAAGGTAGGAGTGGTTGACAGTGTAAAATCTGCAGGGAGGTCAAGAATAACATATGCACAAAATTACTACAACAATATGAAAGAAAAATATGAAACAGGCAAGGAAGGAAAGAAGGAAGGAAGGGAGGAAAAGAGGGAAGAAGGAAAGATGAAAGGAGAAAGGAAAGAAGGAAGGAAGGAAGAAAAGAAGAAAGGAACAAAGGAATGAAAGAAATAAGGAAACAGAGCCAAATAATTATGGGTAATGAAACATTTTATTAGAGAAGAGATAAGAAAATATATCTTTCTCTCTGAAGATATGAGTGAATTTGGGTGTGGCATATTGTGTATACTATTAAATTGTCATTTGTTGGTTGGCTTATCTGAACTGCTTTTTCTCTGCTTTTAATTCTCTGTTATATGGAATGAATGACTGCATAAAGAATAGTGAAAGATATATTCCCAAATTTAAAGTCATAGAAAAATATCAATAAAAAATGATCTTATAAGTTAAAATATATGTATATGAGTGACCTTTGGTCTGGCCCAATATTATGGCACATTTTTGTAAAGAGTTCTCCTTTTAATGGATGCCTTAAAAAATAAAGTTTATTGTTCTTATAATAACTTGAAAAACTGCATATAGTTTTTATTTCTTATACAAGTGTGGTCTGTGAAGGATGAAATATATCTAAATTGCATGTGGGGGGGTCAAATTTTTTGACTAGAACTTATTTTCCCATGTTTCAACCTGATTTCAGAAGAACTCCATCAGTATAGAATTCATTGCAATGCTCCAATATTTTAACATTTTCATTAAAAATTCTTCAACTCTATTGAAAGTTTATTTGGATGAATTGCAATTAATATAATTTCAAGATAACAAATTTTCTCTAAAAGTAGTTTCAAAAATATGGGGTACACAAGTAATCCAAAAGGTATCTTTAATTATTCCTGTTCCATTTTCCATTTACAATGCAAAATTGGAAGATTCCTGTTAGTCAACAAATGGATCACACAAGTCTTCACACTTTTTTTGAACAATGCTTTTCCACAGCTATTATGTGCAAGATAAGCATTGAAAGCTGCTTCGCATATGATTTGCTAATTATCATTTTAACCATCTCATTAACCTATGGTGTTCCCAATATTTCTCCTGCAGAATGAGGTTTTTTGCACTTTGCAATTCTCTAAGTAAATTTATAAAATGAAAACAAGCCTCTTAGTGTCACAAGTATTTTAAAACCTTTGATTATTGAAAGCATCTTATTTTCTCTAACATTTTTTCAAATGTGTGTTACATAAACTATAAATATGGCAAGAAGCAGGTAGTAGGAAGAAGACAGATTCTGTTATAAGTATAGGAACTTGAATTTTAGCCCCAAATCTGCCATTTGATGGCTTTGAGTTTTTGTGTAAGGTGTATTCATTTCCACAGCAATTAAATTAAGAAGTTTGTCTTACATGATCTTGATAATTATAATTATTTATCTCACTCTCATATGTGTGAAGGGTTTAGAAGCCAATATTCTATTACCAATATTATTAGGTGTTTTATTGTTATTTTCTAACAGTGGTATCTCAAATTTTGTTAAAGATATACCTTTTTCATTGATCATTTGTGTTAGTTTTGTAGGATATATTATTTTGGGTTGTACCTTGAGGTTCTTTGCTTTTGGAATAGTTTTAGATTCTTCACTTTTCTCTGATTTCTCATTGGTTTCAGAACAATCCTGTGTTAGTCTAACTGATTTTCCATCAAAATTAAAGATGTTTCCACTGGTAGTTTATAAAATATATTGTTTTGTATTGGAATGTCAACCACTATAGAGTTCTTTGTATTGGCTTTTTATCCAGAAGCAATCTCTAGATAGGGTTCATACTAAGCAATAACTACAGGGTAAGGAGAAACTGGGAAAAGCCCCATAGCTAGACCTCAAAGGACATTCTTAGAAAATTTCTTGCACTGACTCTGTCTGGTGCCTGAATGAGGATGATAGGACTGGAGATCATGAGTAAAACCTTTGAGGATTTTAGCTCTCTGAAGTTATTTAATAAGGTTTTTGACCTTTAATGTTTTGATTTTTCTACCTTTCTGAATTCAGGTTTCCTTGCTATAGCTTTGGAATTTTTTTTTTAATTTCATCTTTTTAATTGCTTATAGTTTTATGGAGAAATGAACTATTCCAGCATTTTTGCCGATTCTGTTAATTCATGTTCATCTAAAAACCCTGACACTGTGTAATTCTATATCAAAATTTGCTGGGGGGCTGGAGCCAAGATGGTGTCTGGAAAGCTCCCTGAAATCCCTCCAAACAACTGCAAAAAATGGCTCTGAACAAATTCTGGAGCTGCGGAACCCACAAAACACTGGAGGGAAACAAGTCTCCAGCCTAGGAGAGCTTGGATGGTGGCTGGGAATAGTCTATTGCATGGTGCTGAGAGCAGAGCATGGCTCAGCATGGGCCATTCCAGTACAGACCAGACTGGGAGTCAGCCAGACAAAACAAGCTTTAGGGTGATGAATCATTGAGCTGTGGCAGTTACCAGACTTCTCAACCGACAAACAGCAAAGAGCAGGTTAGTGGGAAACTGCAGAATCGAGTGCAGAGCGGTCTGACCAACAGCCCTGGGGGTGGCAGAGGTGGTGTGGCAGTGGCAGTGGCAGCAGCAGGAAGCTCCTGGGGCTACTTCCAGAGCTACAGCATCAGCTGCTTCCTCAGTCACTCGCTCACATGGTGGGAGGAATATAGCAGTGGTTCAGAGGAGGAGGGCAAGGAGCGCTTTGTGGGCACAAAGCTGTGGGCAGCTTCTCTTCCTGTGCCATGTGTGCATCTGGATTGCAGTCCTGGTTGGCGGTTCTTGGTGGGTGGAGGGGAGCACTGCTGTGACAGAGCCTGGGGTGATGGTGGAGTAGACGTAGCTCTGCAAACAGCAGCACAGCCCCTAAAGCTTGGGACAAAGAACTGTCTACTCTACAAGCAGTCATACACTGACAGAAAGCTCAAGGGTCAAGTAATTGACTGGGAACATGAACAGGCAGGGAAAATGAATTCAGACTCAAACGCATACTCGCAATCAAATTCTAGATTCCTTTTTTGGTGACAAAGAAGATCAAAACATACAGCCAGAAGAAGTTAACAAAGTCAAAGACCCTACATCAAAAGCCTCTAAGAAAAATATGAATTAGTCTCAGGCCATGGAAGAGCTCAAAAGGAATTTGGAAAGGCAACTAAGAGAAGTAGAGGAAAAAATGGGAAGGAAAATGAGAGTGATGCAATAAAGCCATGAAAAACAAGTCAATGACTTGCTAAAGGAGAATAATGAAGAAAATAACACCTTAAAAATAGACTAACACAAATGGCAAAAGAGCTCCAAAAAGCCAATGAGGAGAAGAATGCCTTGAAAGGCAGAATTACTCAAATGGAAAAAGAGGTCCCAAAGAACACTGAAGAAAATACCGCCTTAAAAATTAAATTGGAGGAAGTGGAAGCTTAGTGACTTTATGAGAAATCAAGTTATTATAAAACAGAAACAAAGGAATGAAAAAATGGAAAACAATGTGAAATATCTCATTGGAAAAACCACTGACCTGGAGAATATATCCAGGAGAGATAACTTAATAATTATTGGACTACCTGAAAGTCATGATCAAAAAAAGAGCCTAGATATCATCTCTCAAGAAATTATCAAGGAAAACTTCCCTGATATTCTAGAACCAGAGGGTAAAATGGAAATTGAAAGAATCCACTGATCACCTCTTGAAGAAGATCCCAAAAACAAAACTCCTAGGAATATTGTCATGAAATTCCAGAGTTTCCAGGTCAAGGAGAAAATATTGCAAGTGGCCAGAATGAAACAATTTGAATATTGTGGAAACACAATCAGAATAACACAAGATCTATCAGCTTCTACATTAAAGGATGAAAGGGCTTGGAATACGATATTCTGGAGGTCAATGGAGCTAGGATTAAAATCAAGAATCACCCACCCAGGAAAACTGAGTATAATGCTCCAAGGCAAAATATAGATTTTCAATAAAATAGAGGACTTTCAAGCTTTCTCAGTGAAAAGACCAGAGCTGAATAGAAAATTTGACTTTCAAACACAAGAATCAAGAGAAGCATGAAAAGGTAAACAAGAAAAAGAAATCATAAGGGACTACTAAAGTTGAACTGTTTTGTTTACTTTCCTACTTGGAAAGATGATGTGTGTAATTCATGAGACTTTTTTCAGTATTTGGGTAGTTAATGGGAATATACATATATATAGAGACAGAGGGCACAGGGTGAGTTGAATATGAAGGGATGATATCTAAAAAAATAAAATCAAATTAAGGGATGAGACAGGAATACATTGAGAGATGGAGAAAGGGAGAGATAGAATGGGGTAAATTATCTCGCATAAAAGTGGCAACAAAAGCAGTACTGTAGGAAGGGAAGAGGGGGCAGGTGAGGGGGAATGAGTTAATCTTGCTCTCATTGGATTTGACCTGAGGAGGTGATAACATACACACTCAATTGGATATCTTACCCCACAGGAAAGAAGGAACAAGGAGATAAAAAGGGGGAGATGATAGAAGAGAGGGCAGATGGGGAAAGAGGTAATCAAAAGCAAACACTTTTGAAAAGGGACAGGGTCAAGGGAGAAAATTGAATAAAGGGGGACAGGGTAGAATGGAAGGAAATACAATTAGTCTTTCACGACATGAGAATTTTGGAAGTGTTTTACATAATGATACAGATGTGATCTATATTGAATTTCTTGCCTTCCTAGGGAGGTTGTGTGGGAAGGGAAGAGGGGAAAGCATTTGGAACTCAAAGTCTTAAAAGCAGATACTCAAAAAAAAGTTATTTTTTTGCATGCAGCTGGGAAACAAGACATATAGGGAATGGGGAATAGAAATCTATCCTGCCCTACAGGAAAGTGAGGGGAAAGGAGGTGGGGGCAGGAGTGCAGTGACAGAAGGGAGAGCTGACTGGGGAATGAGGCAATCAGAATATATGCCATCTTGGAATGGGGGTAGGGTAGAAATGGGGAGAAAATTTGCAACTCAAAATCTTGTGGAAATCGATGTTGAAAAATAAAATATTAAACAAAATGATAAAATTCAAAAAAAGATTTGCTGGGACCTGGAACTCAGGTAAATACAAGCCTCTATTATTCAAAGAGGAGTTAAATAAGGGAGAAACTAATAAACATGGGGGTCAGTGGGGGAAATTGTATTTCATTTTCACGGAGAGCACTTCCTGGACCTTAAAAGACAAATAGACATGAAAGATTACATTTGCGTGGACATAAGGCATTGTGAAAGCTCTTGACTATGTGGGTTGATATTGGTAATTGGAAGTGAACATTGCATAAAGAAGTGAGGGAAATAAAGAGAATGGAATCATCTGGAGTTTAGAAGATTATTATATCCAATATGAGTAAATGAGAGACCAATAGTAACATTGTATGCTGGTTAGCTTGTATAAGAATGACAATCAATTGTGAAACCTCTTTAAGTGGAAAACAGCATTTTGATTTCTAACTCTGTAATGTCTGTCCTCTTTTCCCTTTCTCCTGACTATGAAATGTGAGCAGAAATTGTCCACCTACTTCCCAAAAGTATTGCCACTCTTAAATAGGTTATAAAATACACCATCATTCTGTCAATAACTATGATATAAGTACCCCTTGGAAAAAGTTTGGACTGGTCTTCAGAATCTCATTTTCACCTGTTCCTCTGCTATGTACTCACTTTGTTGGCACTCTCTGTGGGAGACCACCAGGTAAACACTTTCCTCATATTTCTTGAAAACAAACATATGTGTGAGAGATTTTTGTCACAATGACTTTGAAGATGATTGTAGCTGCAGCTTGACTTTGCAATATAATGATAGATGAGCTGCTGCAGTGCTGACTAGAAACTGGAAAGGCTAAGAACAAGATACTAAATTTCAAGCACAAAGCTATTTTTGAGGCAGCATGTCTTGTTGGAATGAATTGCAGACTAAGATTAAAGAGATTAGTGTGTATGTCCAAATTCTGACATGAACTATATGAGTGATCTTGGATAAATCACCTTACTTCTGTGTACCTCATTTTCCCCACCTATAAAATAAAAGAAATTGTATTTCCAATGTACTTCACAGGGTTATTTTGAGGGAAGTATTTTTTAACTTTAAAGCACAAAATGCAGCTATTACTACATAAGCACATGCATGATGGATTAAGATAGACATTTGGGCTAATGAAGGCTAGGTAGATCAATTATAGGATTTATTAAGATCCTATTTACACAAATGTTTAAATGAAAGCATAATGACTTCAGCGCAACCATTAGCTGTATGTCTTTTAATAACAATGACTTTGAATTTCTACAAATAAATGAGAATGCTAACATTTTATATATTTGTAACAAGACTTGAGAATAGTTGATTCATTGAACTTCAGGGTGGATGGGGCCTTAGACAGTCCCCTACTCCAACCTCACTCATTTTACATAAGAAACAGAAAAGTAAAATGATTTTTCCATGGTTACAGGCTAGAACCGAAGTATTCTACTTTCTAGTTCAGATTCTTTACACTATGATAATGGCTAATCCCTAAATAATCTGTTATGAAAATAGAAAGTTCTTTCTCTCTGACTAATGCCTTCAGTGTTCCATTGTTAATGCTAATGGAACAACCCTTATATTATTTTATAAATACATCACCAGGTCAAGCATTCTTATTGTTTAATTTGTTTTTTTTGTCATGAAATGCCAACAATTAGGCTTTGATTAAATCTATTTGCAGTGGTGGGTCCATCTATCCTTTGGGTAACTTTTCCACCATTTGTTTCCTTTCAATGGGCGGCATTGGCTACAAGTGAAATTTAACTTTGAATATAAGGGAATGCATGGCCCCAATGTTCAATTATCCAAACCCTCTGACTTTACAAACAGCAAGTAAAACTACTTGATATTTAGAGCAAAAAGGTTATTATTGTTATGCTATGATTGTGGTTCTAACATAAAACCTTGCTTTCTTAAATCAAAATACAAGTGAAATCTCATTCTTGAGAAATGCATCCCTCACAAACCTGTGTGGAATTCACCAAGCAAAGATGGTACTTTTACATATTCTGACTGGAGGGGAGCATTTGCATGCTGGTTGGTGGGATACCAGAAGCAAAATGTGGCAAGAGGAATAAGATATGGGAATAGTTCGAGCAGGTTACTGAGAAAATGCAAATAAAGTTGAGAGGCTGTTATGCAGTCGCATCTAACTTTTGACACAAATAATAATAAAAAATGTTATTTCTGTGTCAGTAAACCTCAGCTACATATTTTCTCCTCACTATAGTGCCTAACATGAGAATCCATGTTTAAGCATTGTTACTACTTCTCAGTACTACAGCTAATAGTCAGTTTTTAGGCTTAAAGGCTCAGGACAAGATGTTAAATTCCTTTAGTAAGTCAATCGATAAACATATATTAAGGGCATACTATGTACCAAGTACTGTGAGAAGCCCTAGGCATATAAAGAAAATGAAAACAAAGAAAAATTCTGAGACTTGACGGAACTCACTTTCTAATGAGGGAAACAAAATTTAAAAATCTATATACATACACGATATCTTTGTATGTGTACTTATGTATATATACATATATACTTATATACATGCATATGTGGGTATATGTACAGCTTCACTTAATCTGAAAAGCATAGAAAGTAATTTCAAAGGAAAATCACTAACAGTATGAAAGAATTAGGAAAGGATTCCTGAAAAGGTAATATTTAAACTGAGTTTTTAAAACTTGAAGGAAGCCAAGGAATGCAGAAATCAACAGGGGAAGAATTCAAGGGGTAAAGTTAATGCGAATGCATGGAATAAGGAGATGGAATATCATGTGTGATGAATATCAAATACAGTGGTGGAGTTGGGTTATAGAAATAAGGGGAAATAAAATATAAGAGACTGGTAAAATCAGGTGAGATCAGATTGTGAAGGACATTACATACCAAATAAGGGGCTTTACATTTGATCCTGGGAGTAATATGTAATCATTGAGCTTGATTGAATCTTTGTGTTGGGGTGTGGTGAGGGGTTGTGTGACATACTTTCAGGAAATCACACTGGCAGAAAAGTGGAGGATGGATGGAAATGAGAAGAAACTTGAACCACAGAGATCAATGGGAAGGATGATTCAATAAATCCAGGTGAGAGGAGGCAATGAAGGCCAATACTAGCTCTCCTACTACCCTGTGGTAGTTACCCAGTGGTAATTGCAGGGTTAAGGAGATTTACATTAGGGATTTTGTGATAGTAGAAATTATAGAATTTTAAACAGATTGTACATGGGACCTAAATATGAATGAAAAATCAAAGATTACATAAACAGTGACTGAGAGGATAGTGATATAATTGTAATCTAGGCAGTAATCTGGACATTAAGAATGCGGGCATTTTTGATGGATGAGTTCTGTCTTGTACATGATGAGTAGGAGATGTCAATGGGCATACAGATAGTCATTTTGAAGTTTCCAAAAGGCATCTGGAGAGTAGTAGTGACTAGATTTGAAGATCTTTCCCACCTATTAACAGGCCATGTGACCTGCTTATGTCACAGGAAGCCTAAGTTACATGGTGAGAGTAGCTTCCTGACAGGAAAAGGAAGTTATGTCACAGAAAATGCTGAGAGAGAGAGATAAAGATGTTATGGCTGCTGGTGGCTGCTAATGGCTACCCTCATGATTGTTAGAACTTAACAGGTTGACTTAGCTGTACTGTGAGTTTCTTTTGGGGAAGAACCTAGCAGGAGATCTGAGAGGTTTTGGGATAGACAGGCTCCAGGCTGTGATATGGTATTTTAAATTCCTTGCTGTTATGATAAAGTGGGCTGACTGACTGTGGGAGCTGAACATTTGGTTATGGGATATGATTTTCTGGTGTGTGAATAAATGTTATACTTCTTTTACCTTCTTTATGGAGAGTCTCTCATACCTTGTGATACAGAACTACAGAGGCATATTCACAATTATTGTTAATGTTCTGTTTATTGCCTTAATGTTTCATGGAGATGAAGGACTGGACCTCAGGAGAGATTAGAGTTAGATATACACATATTTATACATGTATATTTGTGTGTAAATGTGCACAAAAAAATTCATGCATGCATATATTTATCTTCTTTGACATATGTATAATATATGTATGCCCATATATGTATACACATACAAAAGTATATGTGTCTATATACTTATATGTGTACATGTATTGCAAATATGTCCATATGTATTCATATGTGTGTGTGAATAATCATCAGCATAGGGATAATAATTGTACCTGTGAGAATGATGAGGTCACTGCGTAGAAAAGTATAAAGTAAAAGAGTAGAGAACCCAGAATAGAGTATTGCATACACCCAAATTTCACGAGTATGACATGGAAGAAGATGTAGCAATGGAGAATGAGGAACAGTCAGATAGATAAAAAGAAAAGAGCATTACATAAAAATTCATAGAGAAGAGTCCTTCCAAAAGGAGGTGTCCCACAGTCATATAAAGAGGAATATAGATTGGGAAATGGTTGATGATAATATCTGCTACAGAGACAGCTAGGTCACATAGTGGATATAGTACTAACTTTGAATAAAAAAGATCTTAGTTCAAATCTAGTCTCAGACACTAACTAGCAGTGGGTCCTTGGGCAAGTGACTTAACTTCTCTCAGCCTCATTTTTCTGTGGGAATAGTAGCATTTGCTTTATTAGGTTACTATAAGGATCAAATGAGATCACATGTAAAAGCATTTTGCAAACTTTAAAATGTTATATAAATGCTGGTAATATTTAATTATTATTCATTCTTATCTCTTATGTATTTTGCTTTCTAATTTTCCTGAGCCTCAGTTTGTGATTTTTTGAAAATTAGAGTAGGAGCACCTACTTCACAATGTTGTTTTGCAGATCGAATGAGAAAATGTCTATAAAACACTATGGAAAAGAGTGAATTTTAAATCAGAGTGGATGATGATGATGATAATGATTTTCCATGGCCTTGTTTTAGCATTAGTGTTGGCTGGAAAAGGATCCCCTCCAAATATCCCCTAAGTCTTCAGCTCTTCTTGCTCAGCAACCAATAAGGAGACTGCTTCACCATCACAAAATGCCAAGCATTTTCAACACTGAGCCACCACATAACTGAAACAATGGCTCACTATTCCCAAAGCATCCAAGTGAAAAGTCAGTCATGTGGTTGGTCAAAAGTAGGATGCGCATATTCCACAGGATTGTACGAAAAGAGCATTTCAACCCCCCGTATACCCCCAATGTATTACCAGGGACTAATAGTAGTAATTCATGTTTTAGCTTGAGAGAAAAAAAAAGAACAAAAAAAGTCATTCAAAAATAAAAGTATCACCAGAAGAGATCTTAGAGGTTAAATTATTCAATATGTTGATATTATATTTTAGGAAACTGAGGCCCATAGCAGTATTTAGTTAGAAGACTTTTGAGTTTAAGTGCAAGTGAAGACATTACTTTCCTCCTTCAGTATTTCACTTCTTATAAATCAATAACAATAAACATAATCCATCAAATATGAATACAAAATTGAATTTGAAATTAATGGACTATAAAATGGCATGGATTTTCTTTCAAAGATTCCCCCTCACCAGAGAAACTTAAAAGCCAGCGTTTTAAAGGTTGCAATTGTTAAAGATACCTCAAAAGCATGTGGAATACTGTCATGCAATTGTCTTTAAGGCATACCAAGGAAAAAAAAATAATACTACTTAGCACTTACATTGCATTTTTTTCCTTGTCCATGCTTTACAAAAATTAACTAATAAATCCTCATAACATCCCTTTGAGGAAGGTAAGTGTAATTAGATAATGTAGGTCAGAAATACATAAATGTGTCTAGTGACAATAGCTATTTCCATAGTAACATCCTCACCACAGGCCTAATACCAGAGTCCTTGCTTGTGCAAAACACCCATTGGTTTTAATGAGCATACTGTCTGAATCCAGATCCAAATTGTGCCCCATGTGTTCACTTCTCTGGAAGCTGTTTGAACTGAGGATTGCTTTATTCTTGTTAACTGTGTAGAGTATGGTACAAGTGAGTCACCCACAACAGCATGGGGTAATTTAGGCTGATACTGCAATTACAATTAGACTCCACCAGCTGGGTCAAGAAAATGAATTACAAATGAATTTGGTCCCTGATGAGAATTTGTCTGGCCTAAGAAAAGAATAAAGACAATAAAAGGAATTTTCAACCATAGGTTCTCTGCGACTTTTTTTTTCCAACAACTACATCCTACTACTTACTAATACACTAATACACTAAGTGTATTACATGTTGCCAATGTAATACAATACTGTGCCATCTTTGAATGAAAAGTTTGATATCTAGGTCAAAATATTCATTGAAGCATTGTTGAGCTCTGGACAATCAATGAGGGTATCTGGAGTAATGATCTCCCAGTGACCTTATGTCAGACAAAGATACACAAAGCTAAATTCAGTACCTCTAAAATACCAGGAGGCACATCCTTGTCCTGAGAAGTATAAGGTGCTCCAACTCCATTTAAATCATTTACAAGGCACTCAGAAACTTTAAAGTACTTCAGTAAACATATAAATGCTGCTTTGCAAATAGGAACAGATCTTCCATCTTCCTGGATATGTGGTTTTCGGTTTTCTTGTTCACCATTAAAAATAAATGAAGAATGATCTATCACGTAAAAGATTGAGAACTCGAATTTTTTAATTAGATGAAAAATTACAGTTTAAAAATACAGTGAAGACCTAGGTTCAGATCATATCTTTGATATGTTTTAGCTGCATGAGCTAGGAGTGTGTTGGAGCTCATTTAAACTAGCTCATGAGAGCCAATTGTTAAATTTTCAGTTTGAGCATTTGTAGCTCAGAAATCTGCAAATAGTACAAATAGCGATATATTTTGTTGATTATCTATTTAATTGAGAACAATGTTAATAATGCAAAGTAAAATAAAAAGTGTTTTATTTGTGTGTGTGTGTGTGTGTTTTTCTGAGACCTGATTTTTAAAGTTATCAGCATGCCATTGCGTGTAATCTAGGACAATTCATTTAAATTTTCTGCACTTCAGTTTCCTTATCTATACGTAAATCAGGTTGGACTTAATGGCTCTAAAAAGTCTTTTAGTTCTAAATTTTCTTATCTAATGAAAAAACAAATACCTGAATAAATTATAAGATATTATATCCAGTCAGTAAAAAGACATGTTAAATTTTGTTAAGAGGGGTTGAGAGTTTATAGTAGAAGGACATTGTCTCTGGTGTCCAGACTTCACACAACTCTCTGCACCTTTCTTATGCATGTACCATACATGTTTTTGTATTATTCTTACCAATATATGTCTATATCCCATTATTATCTGGCAAACTTCATGAAGGCAAGAATTCCATCAAAATAAAATGTGTAGCCCCTGTCACTTGACAGAGCATATTGAAGACATTTGGTGGTAAATAAATGATAGTTTAAATTTGCTAAAATGTTTTATTTTAATCTCAGCTCTTTTTTACAACTATTTGCCACAGGGCCAAACTCTACTGCTTTCTTAGGGTCAGTATATCTTGAATTATGGTATGTTACCATTTCAATACCCCAACAGAGGCATCCATAATCCTCTCTTCTCTTTGATTTTCATACCTGTTTGGGTGTAGGATATGTAAGCATTTGGTGCCATCTATCACATCCCTCTGGCTCCATGCTAGTGTAAATTTATCAGGATCAAAATGAGTTTAGAGATGATCATCACCAGAAAACAGCCCGCAAATTATCTGATAGAGGCCACTTTGCACACAAGACTCTGAAATTCTCCATTTTTCCAACTCCATTACCTTGCTTGAGACAAGTGGATTCATAAACCCTCTTTTGCCCCAGGCCTTCAATTAGCTAAAGCACCAAAACTTTATCAAGGACCTATAAGAACTTCCTATAGCCTAGCAGAAAAGTATGAATGCCTCTAGTTCTTCTTCACCTAGATGAGAATTAATGTCCTCTTACATACACAACATTACACCAAAGGGCTGGGTAATTTTGCCTGAGGACTACCTGAGGGGAGAGTAGCAGGGATTCTTGATTCTTAGTCCTCCCTACCCCCACCTCTTTGGACTACCATTGGACCAACCAGATGAGATTGAATAGAGAGGCCCACTTGTATGCCTCAGCCTGATCAAATCATCCTACTAGGCATACTAATCTCCCTGAGAAAACAGTAAGCTTAGGTCCCACAGAAATCATATTTGATAAATTTTCCTATTTATCATTCCATCTCTGAAAAGAAAATTCGATACTCAGCCAAAATTAAATTGTGTCACAATAAAGAAATTCTATAATGTAAAATGTTTAAACAATACAATTCCAGAGGCACTGTGGTACCTGAACAAAAAACTGAATTTGGAGTCTCAAGAGTAAAATTAAAATTGTGTTTCTGCTACAAAATCTCTGTGCCCTTGGGTAAGTCACTTAATATATTTGTTCCTCAGTTACCCGATCTCTTAAAGGAGATGGTGGGGCTTAATTATTTCTAAAGACCACCCCAACTCTTAACCTATGGTCCTATGAACCCTGTAGAATGAAAAATTAAAGCATAAATTTTAAATGATTTGGAAAAAAATGAAATCTTGAATTACAGTGAATAATACTTATGATAAGTGAATCAATAGCTCTAATTCATTAGAATACATTGAGATGAATAAACAATTAGGAAAAACTGAATGTGATATTTAAGAATTAAACACAAGAAAGGAACCTGAAAAGAATGAATAAAGTGTAGTCGAACAATGATCAACAAATTACAAAAATAAAATTGAAGAAAAAGCTTAGTCTGCATCAGAATGAAAAAATAAAGCTAGTGAATATCCAATATATACTGGGAAGATAAATCTAGAAGAAAAACTTTAGATTAGTGGGTATCCCATTAGACAACTTCCCCCTCAACAAAATAGCAGATAAACTATAAATTTGAGGACATAGTGAGAGCAAGCTTTCCAACGTATGCAATATCAAACATTACTCCAAGTAGAGACACTACACATAACCCCCACCATGAAGAAATCTTGTTAAACCATACTTGTTAAGCTATAAAATTACAAAAAGAAAACAGTAGGTGAAGACTCAGAGGATAAAGGAAAAATAAATTATGTGTAAAAACATAATAATTAGAAAAATATTGGACTTTTCAAAAATAATAAAGAAAAGTATCTTGGATACTTTTTCTTGGATAAAAAAACTTAGAATTAAAACAAATAGATTATTTAAGAAGAAAACAAAAAGACATACTTTACAAATCACATAATGTTTTTTACAGATACAAGTATATATACTTAAAATATACAGGTATATTTTAAAATTACAAAAAAAGTTTGGGAAAATATATTAACAAGAAAGAATGAACTTTGTTAAGTGCTTACAATATTCCAAGCATTGTGTGAACAAGTAATTATTAAGCACTTACTATATGCTAGGCAGAAAGTTCACACAATAAATGGGAGTCATATCACAGAAAAGAAAGTTAATATAAAGAGTGGATTGAAAATACGGAGACAGTGGTGGAGTGGATGAAAAGGCTTAAGATAGGATTCAGAGTGCATAGACAGAAGGAAAAGTTCTTAAAAATAAATACTTTGCATGTTACTAATTTTAATCAAGATTTAAAATGTGTGTTGGAATGATCATGAAATAACAGTTATAAAAATAATCTAATTTGGATTTAGGTTAAAATGTGTTATAAAAACAAAATGGTAACAAACACTAAAAATGTCCTCATTTACTAGTAAAAAAAATGCTTAAAACAGACTCATATTTAAAAAGAAAAAAGTGAAAAGAAGGAAAGCAACTATCTTTACCAATGTGAAAATTATATCTATAATAAAAAGTGAGTTTAAATTAAAGAATGAATAAGCATTAATAAATTAATAACCAAACATATACCTCTTTTTATTCACTAGTTTTGACATCTGAGATAGAGAACAGAAGATTGAGATATGTCACTCCTTCTAGGAAGCATCAGAATAAATCAGAATAAAATGCAAAAAGAAAAATCGAATGAATAATCTGCAATCACTGTAAATAGTCTGAGCTTTCCCTTTAAAAGGAAAAAGTTACTTGGGGAGTATACACAAACAAATACATACATATATATGTTGCACACATATGCAAATATAGACACATGTATGTTCCTTATAAGAAAAATAATTATGTATATATATATTGCTAATAAGAAAAAATAATTAATACAAAATAAAGTCTACTTGAATTTAAAAAATCACTATTTGACAAAAACTGATGGGACAAATGGAAAATATTATGGTACAAACTAGGCATAGACCAATATCTTACACCCTATACCAAGATAAAGTCAAAATGGGTACATGATTTAGATATAAAGGCTGATACTATAGTTTACCTGTCAGATTTATGGAGAATAGAAGACTTCATGACAAAACAAGAGATAGAGAACATTATGAAAAGCAAAATGGATATTTTTGATTACATTAAATTGAAAAGTTTTTGAACAAACAAAGCCAATGCAACCAAGATTAGAGGGGAAGCAGACAACCGGGAAAGAATTTTTATAACCAGTGCCACTGATAAAGCCCTCATTTCTAAAATATATAGAGAACTGAGTCAAACTTATAAGAAGGCAAGTCATTACCCAACTGATAAATGGTCAAAGAATATGAACAGGCAGTTTTCAGATGAAGAAATTGAAGCTATTCATAGTCACATGAAACAATGCTCTAAATCACTGTTGATTAGAGAAATGCAAATCAAAACAGCTCTGAGGCGCCATATCACACCTATCAGATCAACTAACATGACAAAACAGGAAAATGAAAAATGCTGCAGAAGATATGGGAAAATTGGAACACTAATGCATTGTGGGTGGAGCTATAAACTGATCCAACCATTCTGGAGAGCACTTTGGAAGTATGATCAAAGGGCTATAAAAATATGCATACCCTTTGACTCAGCAATATCGCTTCTAGGTTTGTATCCCAAAGAGATCATAAAAAGGGAAAAGGACCCACATGTACAAAAATATTTATAGCGACTCTTTTTGTGGTGCACAAGAATTGGAAATTGAGGGAATTGGGGAATGGCTGAACAAGTTATGGTGTATGAATGTAATGGAATACTATTGTTCCATAAGAAATGATGAACAGGCAGACTTCATAAAAACCTGAAAAGACTTACATGAACTGTTGCTGAGTAAAGTGAGCAGAACCAGAATAACATTTTACACAGCAACAGCAACATTGTGTTATGACTAACTTTGATAGACTTATCTTTGCTTAGCAATGCCAGAATCTAAGACAACTCCAAATGAGTCATGGTAGAAAATGCTATCCACATCCAGAAAAAGAACTATAGAGTTTAAATGCAAATCAAAGCATACTATTTGCTCTCTCTCTTTTTTGTTTCTTCTTTCTCATGGTTTCTCCTATTGGTTCGTTCTACTTTATAACACAACTAATGTGAAAATATGTTTAATATGAATGTCTATGTAGAATCTGTATCCGATTGCATGCCACCTTGGTTCTGGGGGGTGGCAAGGGATGGAGAGAAAATTCAGAACTCAAAATCCATTGGAAATGAATGAGGAAAACTAAAAATTAATTAATTAAAAAAAACTGAATTGTACTGATGCCAATACCATATCTCCAAGTATCCAATAGATGGTTCTATCTTGATTCTCTTGTATCACTTCAAACTTTTGTTGTTGTTTAGTTGTTTCAGCCATGTCCAACTCTTGGTGACACCATTTGTGAGGTTTTCTTGGCAGAGATACTAGAGTGTTTTGCCATTTCCATCTCCAGCACATTTTATATATGAGAAAAGTGAGATGAACAGGGTTAAGTGACTTGCCCAGGGTCACAGAGCTAGCAAGTGTTTAAGGTAGAATTTGAACTTGTGAAGATAACTCTTCTTGATTCTAAACCCAGAACTCTATCCACTGAGTCACCTTATCTAATTTATGATCTTCCCCATAACCAGAAAAAACTGTTCCTTCTTACCCTGGATCATATCAACATTTCCCCAGGTCCCAAGTTCAAAATTTCAGAAAGTCTTAACTATTTTGTTTCTCTTAATTCTCATATTCAGTGCTATACAATCCCACTTATTTTTTTCTTTACATTTTCCCTTTCTTCTTCATTGTTGTTATTGACATTCCAAGTTCTACCACCTGACGACAAGACATTGTTTATAAATTTAAATTAAAAATCCTTCTATAATATATGATAAGACTGCAAAAAACAAAGTGAAAGTGACAGTGCAGGTATCTGATAAAATTTAATTTAAACTAGAAATCACTAAAAGGGACAAACAATGTGGTGATAGGTAAAATAATTAAGATACATTCAGTAATTCTAAATTAATATATGATAAATGATACATCAGTTACTCTCATAAAAAGAGGTTAACAATGATACAAGAAGAAGTGATATATGGAAAAATATCATGAGAATATTATAAATCATATTTGGAAATGAATAATAAAAATATTAAAGCCTTGCTTATTTAATAAGCTGGAATTAATAGAAATATCAAGAGGACCATAGTGTCTACATTCTGTTTTAATAGACATGGAACACTCACAAAGACTGATCACATACTATGTCATCAAGGAACCCTGCACAAGTTCAAAACTTATGCATGATTTCTTTTCAGACTACAAAATGATAAAATTAGTCATAAAATACAATAAGGAAAACCTCACAACCATATAGTCAACAGTCGTTAGGTTAAGGAAGGATACGGGGGAAAAAAACTATAATAATATTTCAAAGACAGTGACTACAATAATAGCACGTATAAAAATATGAGAAGTAGATAATATAGACATATTTATATCACTGAGCACTAATAGTACCAACATCAAAACAGAAAGAAAATGAATGAATTAAGTTTTCAGCTAAAGAAACAAGACAGGGAACAAAGCAATAGCCGAATGGAAAGAGCTTTTTCTTCTTCTTCTTTTTTTTTTTTTAGAAAAGAGAAAGATTTTAAAGTTAAGAGCAGTAATAAATAATGGAAAATTATAGTCTAGTCAGATTTATAAATAAGACTGGGAACTGTTTCCTCAAAAACACAAATAAAATTAACAAGCCATTTACAAATATAATAAAGACTAAAAAAACCTTCAGCAAAATTACAAATGAAAAAAGGAGAAAACGCAAAAACTCAAAATAAATTAAGAATTTTATTATTTTCACTAGCAGGCCGCCACCCCTGAAATGTTCCCTCTCCTTGTCTCCACCTGCTTATTTCCCTGGCCAGGGAATTCTTTATTTTCATATTATCCTCCACTGTTTCTTTGATGGGAACTCACTTCTAGGAAGAAAAGAAAAGGTCATGGTGGGGTGCCTAAAAGGTATTTTTCAGCTTTATTATGAAATATATATATATATATATATACATATACATATATTGTATGTATATATATAAAAATATCTATGTATGTGTATATATTCAGCCGGTTCACACCGGTTTGTAGAACCTGTACCTAATTTTAGGTTGTGTTGTGTGAACTGGTTTTTAATAGGAGTGGGGCCTGTGCCTGCCCCACCACAGCAGTGGGGGCTGCACCTCAGTTCAGTTCAGTGGACAATGCCTTGTTAATTCATTTGAATTCCACCACTGTGTATATGTATACATGTAAAAAAGTTTAAGCTACTTATGGGATAATTAGCTCTGAATTCTTAGTTATATACCAGGAAAGAAAATTGTGACATTGTCTTCACAGTATAGAATCAAAAGACCATGGATTTAAAGTTGGAAGGGATATTAGAGATCACTGAGTACAACTTCCTCATTACTCATATGAGGAAACTGAATGATTTACCAAGGGTTACTGAAGACCTTGCCTAATAAGCCATTGTGGACCTCCCCACAAAAATGCGATTTGTCATCAGGAAAGTTGTTGGAAAGCTGGGAGACAATATGTTTCTCTCTAAAATAAAGACCATTCCATGAAGCATACTCAGAATTCCCCTTTCTGGGTCTGGCCAAATACACATTCTGGCTTGGTATTCAGACAATGTGGAAATCACAAACTCCTTGTCTGCTTCTGACAGTGTGGTTCAGCACTGAAAGGACTTGTTGTCTGGTGTGAGATGTGGCTGTCCCGGCCTTCTGTGCTCCTCCTCCTTCTCTCCCTTCTCTGTCTCCACCATTCCTCCTTGTCCTTGAACCACATACTGGCTCCCTCTCTCTACTAGGACCTGGTCCCCTTCCTGCTTCCCTTCCTCCCACCCTTCCCCATGTACTGGCAATTCTCATTATATGAAAATTGTTTTACATAGAAATCTATAGAACAGTTCACATATGTAAATTAAGAACTGTCTGTGTGCATGTACACATCTATATGTATGAATGTGTATATGTATATTCACATACAATAATTACATGTAATAGTTTTAATTCACTTACTGAATCTTGGGGATTTTTTCAGTATACATGATGAGTAATTTGTGTGTCCTTTAGCATTTGTTTTGTGAATAGAAAATAAATATCTCTCACGCACGTAATTTAGATTAAACATTGAGGGATCAGAGCCAAAACTTCAGATTAGAGGCAGCAAACAATCTAAACTCTCCCAACATGCCCCTCTGAATATTCTAAAATAACATCTCAAATCAAAGTTTGGAGTAGCAGAGCCAACAAAAGGTTAGGGTAAGACATTTTTCCAGCCTAAGCAACTTAGAACATCA
Source organism: Trichosurus vulpecula (assembly GCF_011100635.1). NCBI lineage: Eukaryota > Metazoa > Chordata > Mammalia > Diprotodontia > Phalangeridae > Trichosurus > Trichosurus vulpecula. The sequence goes on along the minus strand of NC_050581.1, from coordinate 92,967,319 downwards.
GCAGAAAAGTCTATGTCACTGAGTTGGGAGCCAGCCCAGAGTATACATGGCAACAGTATCAGCTGTAGGTTTTGGAGTCATCCATGACAGTGTCAGCTGCAGGAGTTCTTAGCCTAGAGATGTTCTGGGTCACAGTGCCAGGGCAAAAAAGAATGCTAGCACTTGTTGTTCAGGAGATTAGAAGCCCTGGTCACTGTCCCAGTGCCTAGAAAAGTACCAGGACTTCTGGCTGCAGAGTAGGGACCCTTACTGAGTAAAAACCAGAATTCAGACCAGGAGAGCATTGACTGTACCTCTCCCTAGACCACACTATATCGAAAGCACTGAAAACTTGCAGACCTCCAGAACAAGCTCTAAAAAACAGCAGCATAATAAAGTTTGAAGTTTGAAACAGTTTCTCTCAAGCCCCAGGAGTACAGAGTACAACTTTAACTCAAAGTTTGAAGTCAAGAAATAGGCAGAAAATGAACAAAAAAAAGAACTTAACCATAAAAATCTATCATGATAGCAGGTCAGACCAAGACATAAGCTAAGATAATAACGATGTAACCAAAGCTACAACCAAAGCCTCAAAGAACAAATGCTAATTGGAACTAATCCCAAGAAGAATTCCTGGGAGATTTAAAGAAAGACCTAAGAGTAGTAGAGGAAAAATTGGAGAAAAAAGCAAGAGTGATATAAGAATGTTCTGAATATAGAATTAGCAGTTTGGTAAGAGGCAAAAAAAAGTGAAAAGAATGGAATCTTAGCAAACCGAATTGGCCAAATGCCAGAAGAAACACAAAAATTCATTGAAGAAAAGAACTTCTTAAAAATCAGAACAAGTTAAATTTTAAAAAGGAGGTACAAACATTTCCTGAAGAAAAGAATTCTTTAAAAAAGCAGAACTGGACAAATGGAACAAGAGGTATAAAAGCTCACTGAATAAAATCATTACTTAAAAATTGCAGTTGGGCAAGTGTAAGCTACTGACTCCGTGAAACATTACAAAACAATACAACAAAGTAAAAAGAAGGAAAAAAAAGAATATTTCCTCATTGAGGAAAAAAAATAAACTACTGACCTAGAAAACAGATCAAGAAGAAATAATTTAATAATTATTTCACTACCAGAAAGCTATTATAAAAAAAGAGCTTAGAAATCATATTTCAAAAAAATTGTCAAAGCAAATTGTCCCATTATTCTAGAATCAGAGGAAAAAAAAGAAATTGAAAGAAGGTACTGATAAACACTTGAAAAAAGATCCCAAAATGAAAACTCCCAGGAATATTAAAGCTAAATTTCAAAGTTCCCAGGTCAAGGCGAAAATATTGGAAGCAGCCAGAAATAAATTATTTAAATATCATGGAGCCACAGTCAGGATCACAAAAGATTTTGCAGCTTTTACATTAAAGGGGTGAAGGGTTTGGAATATTACATCCCTGAAGGCAAAGGAACTAAGATTACATCCCTAAATAACCCACACAGCAAAAATTAAGTATTATCCTTCAGTGGGAAAAAATGGGCATTTAATTGTATAGAAGACTTTCATGAATTCCTGATGAAAAAACGACAGCTGAATTAAAAAAATACATTTAAACAGAAGACTCACAATCACATAAAAAAGTAAACATGGAACTCAATAAAATTAAACTGTTTACATTCTTAACACATGTAATTACATATAATGCATATAATTCCTAAAAACTTTAGCATTATTAATACAGTCAGAAGAAGTATAAAGAATTGATTAGGTTGGCATGATCTAAAAAAATGAAGGATGTACTGAGAGAAGGAGGAAGGGAGATGTAGAATGCAGAAAATTATCTCATGTAAAAGAGGTGTGCAAAGAAAAACTTTAACGGAAGAGGAAAAATGGGGGAAGTGGCAAGCAATGTTTGAATCTCATTCTCATCAGAATTGGCTCAAAGAGGGAAGAAAATATACACACACTCAGGCATAGAAATCTATCTTACTCAACAGGTTAATGGGGGGAGGATAAAAGAACGGAACAGATGATAAAAGGGAGGTCAGTTCAAGAGGTCAGTGCTCAGAAATAAAATAGAATTTTGAGGAAGGACAAGATAAAATGAGAGAAGGGAATTTAAAGACCATAGGATAGAGGGAAATACACAGTTAATAATTATATGTGAATCTAAATGGGATCAGCTAACTAATAAAATGGAAGCATAGCAGAATGGACTGGAAACCAGAATCCAATGATAAATTGTTCACAAGAGACATACTTGAAATGGAAAGACCCACACAGAGTTAAAACAAGGAAATGGAACAGAATAATCTATAATGCTTCAAAATAAGTTAAAAGAGGCAAGGGTAACAATCATGACCTCAGAGAAAGCAAAAGAAAAAATAGGCCGAATTAAAAGAGACAATCGGGGAAGGTATATTTTACTAAAAGGTACCATAGACAATGATGTAACATAAAAAATACAGCACATTTCTTTGATAAAAAGACTGTTTTCTCAAATGTATAGGTAATTAAGTCAAATTTATATAAAAATATTCTTTCTACAATTGATAAATTGTCAAGGGATATGAACAGGAAGTTTTTAGAAGACATCAGAGTTGTCCCTAATCACATTAAAAATGATCTAAATTTCTATTCATTTGAGAAATGTACAATTCTGAATTACCACCTCTCATCCATCAGAAATGATAAATGCTGGAAGGGATGAGGGAAAATAAGTACACTAATAAACTGTTGCTGGAGTTGTGAACTGGTCCAACCATTCTAGAGAACAATATGGAACTATGCCTAAAAGGCCATAAAACTGTACACTCTTTGACTGGGCTGAATACTACCATATTGTTCAGAACAGACCATCATCAATCAATGCTGAGGCCATTGACTGTTTACCTCAGGAGGAAGTCAATCTCTCCCTAGCTCCATCCAAAGAAGAGGTTTTGAATGCCATTTGGCTCCTTTCATGTGCCAAAGCATCTAGTACTTATTCTATTCCAGCTAAGATTTACAAGTTAGGGGGTCCATCGCTCATACAAAAGCTTACTGAAATTTTCCAGGTTACATGGCAAGAAGAGGTTCAAGGAGTTCAAGAATGCCTCCATTGTTGATGTCTGTAATGGTAAAGGAAATAGATTGTCCTATGACAATCACAGGGGCGGGGAGGGGGGGGGTGGTCTCTCTCTCAGTCATTGCTGGCAAGATTCTTGCCAGAGTCCTCCTTAATAGGCTGATTCTTTACCTAGAAGATGGTCATCTACCTGAGAGCCAGTGTGGCTTCATAAAGGGCTGAGGAAGAGTTGATATAGTGTTTGCTGCCTGACCAGTCCAGGAGAAATGCCAAGAGCAGAACAGAAGTCTGTGCACAACATTTGTAGATCTGACCAAGGCCTTTGATACTGTTAGTCATTAGGGCTTATGGAAAATTATGTCAAAATTTGGTTGCCCGGAAATTTCATCACCATTGTACGTCAATTTCATGATGGCATGCTTGCCTGGGTTCTAGATAATGGACAATGCTCTCATGCTTTCCCAATCACCAATGGAGTGAAATGAGGATGTGTGTTTGCTTCCATGCTTTTTAGCATGATGTTTTCAGCCATGTTGTCAAATGCTTTCAATAAGGATGGACATGGCATCAAAGTCAGCTACCGCATTGATGGTAAATTCTTCAACTTGAAAAAGCTATGAACCAGGACCAAAGTGGAGGGTGTGATGGTGCATGATTTTCTTTTTGCAGATGATTGCACGTTCAGTGCAGCCTATGAGGTTGAGATGCAACAAAGTATGGATCAATTCTTTGCTGCTTGTGCTAATTTTGGCCTAACAACTAACACCAATAAAACACAGGTGCTCCATCAACCACCACAACACCATCCATATGTGGAACCATAGATTACAGCAAATAGAGACATTTTGAATGCTGTGGCTAAGTTCACTTACCTTGGTGGTGTACTTTCCATGGATGTATGCATTAATAATGAGGTTGAAGCACACATTGCCAGAGCTAGCTCAGTGTTTGGGAGGCTCCGAAGGAAACTGTGGGAGACAACAGGTATAAGACTGATTATGAAACTGAAGGCCTAAAGAACCATGGTGCTGACCTCATTGTTGTATGCCTGTGAAACCTGGACAGTCTACCAATGCCACGCCAGGAAACTGAATTGCTGCCATTTGAATTGTCTTAGGAAAATTCTGAAGATCACCCAGAAGGATAAGGTACCAGACACTGAGGTCCTTACTTGAACTAAACTGCCAAGCTATGTCATTAAGGCAGAATTCAGGAATTCAAAGAAAATCATGAATATGCTTGAATGGTCCAGAATCGCAGGATATAAGGAATTCTCTAAGTAGAAGGTAAAGAAGTTAAAGCATTTATTTAAGCTCCAAAATAGCAGACCCATGGACCAGTGTCCCCAATTTGATATTCTGGCAAGAACCTTCCAAAACCAATATGCCCATCTCACAATAGGGACCAGGAGGTTACAGAAAAATATTATGGCAGCAAGCCAAGCCATACTGGTGCTTCGCCCCAATGCTAGGGCCCTCCAGTAAGAAGATTACCCGCTGTCCTCAAGCCCTTGCTTGGCACTCTCCAGTCTGCACGAGGGTCAGCCCTTCTTTCAGTAGTGCCTGTTGCTGCCACCACCACCACTTCTCCTTTTCCTGCCTCCACTACATCTCAATCTCTAAGCTGTGTTCTCTCCTTTTATATAGTCACCAGACCTCATCCCATCAACTACAATGTCATCTGAGTGACCAGAACTCAGGCGCCAATAATTGGCTCCTGTCTTAGCCACTACCCCCTAGGAACCTGAGAGCTCCCCAACCCACCCCAAGCCTATTCAAATGGGCAGGAAAGATCTTCTCATTTACCGATTGCCTTTACATTTGGGCACAAGATCTTTCATGCCCATTACATAAGCAACTTGTGTCTAAATAGGTACAAAACCTTTTTCTCTCCTTTTTTTTTCAAGTACAATAGAATCCCCTCGGGATGAACGCATCACATTTGCATAATACTTAACATAATATCTCATCATCAGAGTGGCCACATGGCTCACTTGTCGGCCCCTAGATCTTTGTATCCATTACATAGGTCAATGGGAAACTGGTGTCAAGAATACCATAACAATTAAACAACACAACAAGGATAATACAAAATAACTACACAGAACAATACCATCATCCCCCTTCTCGAACCAATGGAGCTCAAAATCTTGGGGTAAGGGGCAAAGGTCTCATTCTCCATAGCTTCTTCTCTCTGAAATTGGAGTCACATTCCAGATGTCAGTTCTTTAGCAAGCTGGCAGGAGTTCCAGGAATGCTAGGTGCTTAGGTAGTCAGTCATCTGAAACTGTATGGTACTTAGGGTACATAAGCCTAAGGGAGACAGAACTAGCAACAAAGTTAACCAAAACAAAGAACAAAAAGGGTAGGTAAGTATGGGTTATTATCCTTCAAATAAAATCATCTCTGTTTTCATTGAAGACTCCAATTATGCAAAGATTCCATCTCATAGCCTAACTCAGATATACAAAATTTCATCTGTGAATCACACAAGATCACCTTCCCTCTGAGTGGCTTGTGGCATTTATCAGCATCAGACATACTTCTGGAGTCCATGAATCTATTACTATAGCCTTATTCATGGTAAAATATATGGTTCAGGGGTATGATTCGGTAATTATCTTCCCCTGAAGAGACAACTGTTACAGTATTGTCCTTCCCACGGGCCGTGACTTCTTCAGCCTTTGGAACATCATCTGGTTTCCATTTTACCCATGCTTTAGCTCCCAATTTTATTCCATCACTAGAACCAAAACCTTCCTTTCCTCTGAGAGTTATTTTGGAAGGAGGGTCAGTTATAACAAAGGGTATTTCTTTCACAGGGAATAATAATCACATGGACTATCCTACCATTTCTACCAAATTGTACAGGTTTTTTACCCAAATTCTGGAGTGTCACAACAATTTCTCTTTGATAATTAGAATCGATCACTCCAGCCAATACATGTACACCTTGAGCTGCTAATCCTGGTTTAGGTAAAATCCATCCAAAATGATTCCTGGGGATTCTCATACATCCCAGTAGAGGTTTTTCTTATCTCTTTCCTATTCAACCTAAAATTCTCTATACAATGTAAATCATATCTTGCTGAACCAGGTGTTTGTGGGCACGGTGGTGAGACATCTTCCCTCACAGTCCAAAATTCAATATTTTGGATCTCACAAGTTTGCTGTTTTCTAATCTGCAGATTTGGGGTCATCATTCTGGCTAGAGGTTTACTCCCTCCTAAGGGCCTATTATTCAAATTATGTAAGGCAATAGTCAAATTATCCTTCCAATGTTGATATGAATTATTAGAGCTTAATTTTCTTAGCTGTTCTTTCAATAATCCATTCATTCTTACAATTAGCCCAGATGTTTATGGGTAATATGGAATATGATAAATCCATTCTATATTATTCAATACACAATATCTTTTCATTTCATTACCCTTGAAATGTGACCCACTGTCACTTTGAATCTGCATCAGGGTTCCATAGTATAAACTTACAACATCTAGGGTTTTACAGGTGTTTTTCTGAGTTGCGTCCTTATAAGGACAAGCCACTAGTATACCTGAATAGGTGTCAACACATGTACATATATATTTACATCCTTTATCTTGGGGTAGTGGGCCAATATAATCTATCTGCCAAATTTGGGCTAGAACTTTTCCCCTTGCTATCTCTCCAGTTACTGTCCTAGAAACAGTTCTTTCTTTCCCTAATTGGCATATACAACACTGCTCTGTTATTTGTTTTAACAATGCATGAGAGATACTAATACTTCGATCCTGTGCCCATTGATGGGTGGCCTGGACCCCTAAATGGCTGGCTGTCTGGTAGACCCATTTTGCTAAGGCTATGTAATCAGTTGGGGTCAGAGTAGGGACAATACATTCAGTAGCAATCTTTGCTAGCCCATCCGTGTGTGCATTGTACTCACGTTCTGGTGTGGTCAAGGTCACGTGAGCATCAATGTGAAAAACTGACAAATTTGTCACCAGAGACATATCCCATATATCTTCCCATAACTCTTTACCCCAAACTTGTTTGCCATGAATCTCCCAATTCTGATTCTTCCATATAGGCATCCACATAGCTAACCCATTAGCTACCACCCATGAGTCAGTAAATATATGACACCATCCTTCTTTCTCTGTCTTGATGACTTGATGTACTGCCATCAGTTCAGCATATTGGCTACTTCCACCTATTCCAGAACTTTCCAGAGTTCACCTGGTACAAGGGTTATAGGCTCCTGCTTTCCAATGTCTCTTGTGTCCCAAATATTTTGCTGTCTCATCAGTAAACCAAGTATTTTTCTTCTGCTCCTCAGTTAGTCCATCACATGCATTATTCGATTTCACTAAGGACGGTACCAACAGTTGCTTAGGTTCAGAGGGTTTTTCATTTGCCTCAGTGTCAATGTTTGCCACAGATTCATGTGGAGCAAAAACTCCACTTTTGCCTGCTCTTGACCTATTCTGAATATACCACTTGCATTTGATTATGTTTGCCTCTTGCGCATGTCCAATTCTGTGGAAAGCTGGGGTACTCATTACCCAAGTCATAATCGGAATTCCAGGCCTTAATACCACTTCATGACCCAGAATCAGTTGCTCAGTTTCTACCAAAGCCCAATATGCAGCTAATGACTGCTTCTCAAAAGGTGTCTATTGCATTCCTTACAAAGGTAGTTTCCTTCACCAAAATCCTAAAGGTACACTTCGACTTTGTTGTTTTTGCCATAAACTCCAATTTGCATAGTCGTCTTGCACAGTCACTTGTAATTCCATTGGCCCATTTTGCATAGGCCATGAATCCAGAGATAATTGTATAACAGCCTTCGCTTCCTCAAAAGCTCTACTTTGTTCAAGTACCCAATCGAATTCATATTTCTTCCTGGTGACTTTATACAAGGGTTTCAAAATCTGTGTGGGATGTGGTGTTTCCAATAACTAGATAGCCCTATGAACTTTTGGGCCTCTTTCTTGTTAGTAGGGGTGGGAAAATCCTGGATTTTTTGTCAAGCTTGAGGAAGAATTTCTCGCACTCCTTTGTTCCATTGTATTCTCCAAAATTTTGAAGTTTGAAATGGCCCTTGAATCTTTGCAGGGTTAATTTCCCATCCTTTGCTTTCCATCTGGTTAATTAATAGTGTCAAACTCTTCTCCACTTCTTTTATATTTTCTCCCTGTATCATGATGCCATCTATGTAGTGGGTAAGCTGTATATCAGGTAACTTTAATTCATCTAAATGCTCAGCTACAATCCTGTGGCAAATGGTTGGGCTATGAAGATATCCTTGTGGTAGGCATGTAAATGTATACTGTCTGCCTTGTCAAATAAAAGCAAACTGGTCCCATTGCTTGGGGTCTATTAGGATTGTAAAGAAGGCATTGGCCAAATCAATAACTCCATACCAAGTCCCTCCAGGTTTCTGTATTCTCTCTATTAAAGTAACAGTGTCTGGAACAGCAGCATACAGGGGAGGAGTCACTTTGTTCAGCTGTCTATCTACCTTCATCCTCCATGTTCCATCTGACTTTTGAACTGGCCAGACAGGGTTGTTCCATTGAGTAATTGTAGGGACTAACACTCCCACTTGAACACATTCTTTTATAGTACTGGCAATTTCATCTTGCCCACCTGGCACACAATATTGCCTCAAAGTAATTACTTCAGAAGGTTCGAGCAAAGTGATTGGATCCATCTTTATTTTCCCCACTAAAACTGCATTAACACCTATTTTCCTCACAGCAAATTGGTATTTCCCTTCAGGTAAATTCAAGGTCATACCCTTCAATACATCTATCCCAATGATGTATTCAGGAATCGGCACAATAACCAAAGTATATTCTTTCTTGGGCCACTGTCCAATTTTTATCATCAATTTAACTTCTCTGGCTGATATTTCAGCCCCTCCTAATCCTCTGATGGTAATAGCAGTTCCATGGCTGAAATTGTCCAGATTTCCATAGATAAGGGTGGCCTCTGCTCCAGTATCTATTAATGCCCTAGTTACCCTACTTGACCCATTTTTCCAATAAGTGGTCAAGTTAATGTGGGTTCTGCAATCCAGCCTGTGTATTTCCTTAATGTGGACTGGGGCTTGGCCTATTTCCTAGTACTGCCTAACGTGTGACTCACTTGTGTGTGAGGGTTCAGGGTCTGTAGCACCTACAGGAGTAGTTCTTATTTCCCTATTTTGTCTGTTATCAAGTCCTCTATCTCAGTCCATTCTGTGCAGTTCATTGGTTCAATGCCATCTATCATTTCAAAGTCTACGCCTGCTTTCGATAGAGCAGTGAACATTTCTTTTCTTGTCACTCTATTTTGGTGCCAAATTTGTTGGCTATTCATTCTCCTCTCTCAGGGAGACCTATCCCTTCCCCAGTCTCCTAAGTCACTTAACTGTGAAATCTTATCTATCACCATTGAAAGACAGCTCCCTATTCCCCCAAGTAACAGAGTCAAAATTTGGTGTTTTTAAGCAGGAGGAGCTGTCCTGACTGTTAAATTCCTATGAGGGACTCCCATGGGATCATCATAATATGTGTTTGCAGTACCTGTCATGATAACAGTCTTCACTACCTCCTCCTTTAGTTTTATGATACAATCTCTATGTGAATACCCAGGTTTATTCTCAGTGGGCCACATAGGATCAGTAGCATTTCTCTTATTACATCCCTCAGCAGCTAACACCAACAGATTAGTCTTGTTATCACCATCTCTTTGCTGATGATGTTCCCTAAATGCTTGCTGAACTAGAGGATCGTGGCTGATACCTATGAATCTCATACAATCCCCCCTATCTATTGATATTCCACCAGCCTCTTGATCACTGATTCTTACCATCCAACATATTTCTTTGGGTGAATCTACTCAAAATATCTGTGATCTCTTGCTATGAAAAATCTTTCTGAATTTCCCTCGTAACTGAATTATCACCTCAGGTTTCTGTCCTCCTACTTTGTATGGGAGGAATGTCTGTCTGAGTATTTGACCATCTCTCATTCTCTGTGCAGGGGACATCCTGAACTCTAGTAGCATTTTGTGCCTCAGCCCTGACATTGTCTCATTTTCTCTCCACTCCCTGCCCCTGCCACGATGGCAAGGGCAAAGCAGGCAGTCAGGCTTGACCTGGGATTAGTTGAAATGCACTCTTGGCCTTTTTGGCCTTCTGTTGCTCCTAGCCACATTAACAGAAACATTCTCATTTGAGTCAGTAGACTCTTGAGCAACAATTTGTTCTCCTGCTGTCTGAGATTCCCCATCTTTCCGTGGCACAAGAGTGCCCCCATTTCTTTCACATAATCTCAATCTTTCATATATTAGCTGGTAGGCTGATAACACTATCCAGCTTTGCCTAGATAGTGATACCCCTGACTGAATTCTAACCTCTTGTAAACATCTTTCCAAATCCCTAGGATCTCCTCTCTGTAGCCTTGGTTCCCACTTTTCACAGAGTCCAGCTCTTTTAGCCCATTCCTTTGCTAGGGAGGAATAAAATGGATCCTCCCACCCTGGGATATTCATCTCTTCCTCTGAAGTTCTTCTGCTTCTAAATAGAGATCCTATACCTAGCAATCCCATCCTAGTAACTAGATATACCATTAAGGCAGAATTCCTGAATTCAAAGAAAATCATGAATATGCCTATATGGTTCAGAATCACAGGATATAAGGAATTCTCTAAGTAGTAGGCAGAGGAGTTAAAGCATTTATTTAAGCTCCAAAATAGCAGACCCATGGACCAGTGTCCCCAATTCGATATCCTGGCAAGAACCTTCCAAACCCAATATGCCCATCTCACAATAGGGACCAGGAGGTTACAGAAAAATATTATGGCAGCAAGCCAAGCCATACTGGTGCTTCCCCCCAATGCTAGGGCCCTCCAGTAAGAAGATTACCCACTGGCCTCAAGCCCTAGCTTGGCACTCTCCAGTCTGCACAAGGGTCAGCCCTTCTTCCAGTAGCGCCTGCTGCTGCTGCTGCCACTGCCACCACCACTGTTGCCACTTCCACTGCTGCCAGCCACCACCACTTCTCCTTCTCCTCCCTCCACTACATCTCAAACTCCAAGCTGTGTTCTCTCCTTTTACATAGTTGCCAGACATCATCCCGTGGACTAGAATGTCATCTGAGCGACCAGAACTCAGGCATCGATCATTGGCTCTGGTCTCAGTCACTCCCCCTAGGACCCTGAGAGCCCCACCTGAAGCCTATTCAAATGGGCAGGCAAGATCTTCCCATTTACTGATTGCTTTTATGCAAGCGTTCAAACTCTACTTCAGAGAGCACAACTCTGATGGGCTGGCCACGTTGTTCAAATGCAAAACATATGCTTGTGAAAAACATTATTTTATGGAGAACTCACACAGGGCAAGCGTTCATATGGTGGTCAGAAGAAGCAATAGCAGGGCACTCTCAAGGTCTTTCTCAAGTACTTTGGAATTGATTGTGTGACATGGGAGACACGGCACAGGACTGCTCAGCATGGAGTGATCCTGTAGGCATCAGAGAAGGTGCTGTACTCTATGAGCAAAGCAGAATTGAAACAGCTCAAAGGAAATGCAGGTTGCACAAATTTAGAGTATCCACCCCAAATGTTCACATGGACTATTTGTGCCTGACCTGTGGTAGATCATTCCAAGCTCATATTGGTCTGATCAGCCACAGTCAGACACATTGAAACTTGACTCTAAACAGTCTTCTGATAAAGTAGAATAAGACTTAAACTCTTCAAACTCATACCTGATCCGATACTTGAAACCCTAGGTTGCAAATTACTTAGGGTGGGGTACACATTTAGTCTTGTTCTTCAGGTACTAAATGATATTTCAGTTACATTCAAACCTAATAATACCTAATACTATCACCAGGGCCAGGGTCTCCCATTGTATCCTGGGCCATATCCAGTAATCTTGATGAATATCTGGCCACTGGATGCAGATGGCTCTGGAGGAAAAAATGAGGCTGGGAGGGGAAGACTTTCACTCAAATCAAAGTTAACTGCAAGTCATGTCATCGTCTCCCTGATGCCATGGTCCTCCTTGATAATGAAGGACAAACACAACCTGTGAGTAGTCCCAGCTGCTTGAATGGGCACTCAGCCAGTTGGATAACTTAGCTCGTCCTCTCCCTCTAGCTCTCCCTCTCCCTCTCCTCCTTCTCTCTCCCCCTTTTCTTTACAAAGGAAGATAAATTTTGATGAACAAAAGCTGCCTAGTTAACTTGGGGTTTACTGGCTAGATTTCTTTCTCAAAGACCAAACCTTAAACCCATTTCACTTTGGAGCTCGTAGATTGGACAACAATAGATCCCTGACAAAGTTCCACTTAATGGCTATTTTTGGGCCCCCCCTTGCTCAGAGTGAATGTAAATAGTAACTGTTTCTCTTTTGGCCAGCAACCCTGAAAGTCTTCCCCTCCCAGTTTGATTTTTTTTAATTAAAGGAACCATCCCTTGACTTGCTTCTTAAAGAGGCCTATTCACTCAATGGGTGTTACCTCACTCAAAGTGAGAACTCAAAAGGGCCTTAGCCTAAAAGGGCCAAGGTTTCCCATTGTATCCTGGGTCATCTCCAGTTGACTTGTTGAATATCTGGCCACTGGACTCAGATGGCTCAGGAGGAGAAAGTGAGGCTGGTGACCTTGCATAGCCCTCCCTCATTCAAATCAAAGTCAACTGTAAGTTATGTCATCATCTCCCTGATGTCACAGTCCTCTTCAAGAATAAAGGACAAACACAACAACTCAATACAATAGTAGCTTCTAAGAAAAAGGAGGATCCAAAAAAGCCAGTAGAAGTAGAAGTTACTCTAAGGAGCTGGATCAGGCTTCCATGAATAAGATTATTTGGGTAAATCTGGTATGAAGAATATTACAGATCCCAAGGCAATATTTCTGTATTTCTATTTTTTTGTCCTTGGAGAAAAATTATCACTTGGTTGATAAAGACTTGTCCTTGAAGCCAGAAAGACCCTAGAAAGGAAAAGGCCCAGATTTGTAGTTGAGCATGAAGACTTTTAATCTGGCCCTATTTATTCACAGTTTTATATTGGATGTTATTTAATATCTGTAGACCTCAATTTTCTCATCTGTAAAAATAGAGAATTTGACTAGATGATCTCAGAAGTCCCTTTCAGTTCTATCTGCTATATTACAAATGCATGGCATGTATTTATATTATTAAAAATTCAAAAAATATATAATTAAAATTCTTGATGGTAATTTATTAATAAGTCGGTGAAAAAAAATTGAGATGTTTAAATTACACCCTGATCTTTTGAGATTGGCATTGTCAAAGAAACAACCATGACCTCTTCCTCCCCACCTTCCCATCCCTAAAATTATGACCACAAGTATTATCACTATGGATTATCAGTCCAACCCAGGATGACTTTTATTATTTTTTACATTATTTATTCAGGAGAAGTATATCATTTAAATGAAGAAAGTTGGAGAGAGGTTATGTTGGACATCTTTAATGGAAAAAGGTGGATTTATTATGAAAGAAACAATAAAATATAGAAGGTTGAAAATTTATTTAGGATTTCAAATACCATAATGAAAATATAAGGTGATGGAAATCTTCTTTATAAGATACTGTAGCAATTTAAAACATTTTTTTATGACTTCTGAAGAACTTGAGTAGTAAAAACCAGCAGAATGCATAGTCAGTTATATGGAATGAAATGAGGAACCCCCAGGAAAGGCCTTTCTTGTCTCCAAATATCTTACCTAATTGCTCAATTGGCCAAGCCACCTGAAATTCCACCATTGATTCAATCTTTGAATTATGGCATTGCTCATCAGAAAATTACCTTTTAAAATTCAGATGCTTCTTAGAAACAGTTACATATTAAACAATTGGTCATTTCCAATATATTGTGAATTAATCTACTAGCTCCTTTGTTTTCTTCCATGGCAATTTGATGAAATTAGAGCATTTTAGGTCAGAAGGCAAAGTAGTTTGTCTAGAGGAGGAGAAAAGGACATGTTTTGCTCCACAGTGGCAGAAACAGAGTCAAAGGCTAATGTTTATATATACATTTATTTCTATTCTGTTTCTGTGGAAGAAATGGTCACAATTTATTAAATGACTACTATATGCCATACATTGGGGATACAAGTACAAAGAATAAAGCAATCCCTCCTCACAATAAGCTTATATTCTAAAGGAGGAGACAATAAGTACTTACGTAAGCCTGTATGGCCCAAATATAAAATGAATAGAAGCAGGTAGTTGAACAGTAAGAGAAAGCCCTAGGCCAAGAAAACCTGAGTTCAAATTTTGCCTCAGATACTTACCGGATCAGTGACTCTTGGCAAATCACTTAACCTCTCTTTACCTCTGTTTTCTCAGCTTGTAAAATGGGGATAATAATAGCACCTAACTTGCAGGCTTGTTGTGAGCACCAATGGAGGCTGCTATGTTCCAGCCCAATAGTAGACAAAATGCTTATTCCCTTCCCTGAATGAGTAAAAGGATATATGCATTATTTAAGTAATAGGTATTTTTGGAAGGAGTACACTAGCAGTTGTAGGAATCAGCAAAGGTTTTACACAGAGGATAGTGTTTCAGCTTTGTTTTAAAATAAGGGATCTTTTTGAAGTTAAGATTAGGTGGGAGTGCATTCATGGCATGTGTGATGGAAGATGAAATAACATGTTTGAAGGACAGAGAGAAGACCAGTTGCCAAATTACGGCATGCATGATGGAGATTAATGTCTAATTACATTGGAAAGATCAGTTAAGGTAAGGGGAAGGGTTTTAAGAGCCAAACTGAGGGATTTATATTTTATCTTAGAAGCAATAAGAATCCATTTCAATTGAGTAAGAAGTAAAAATGTCAGACCTACACTTAAAGAAATCACTTTGGCAGCAGTGTGTAGAATGGACTGGAGAAGGAAGAGACTTTGAATTTGGGAGATCCATTAAGAAACTATTGTAATAATAAAGGTGAGAGGTATTAAGGGCCAAACTAAGGTGGTGGCCATGTGAGTGGAGAGAAGAGGTCAGATGCAATAGATATTCTGGATTAAGAAAATTCAAAGTTTTGCAACTAATTAGATATGTGCAGTGAGGGAGAATGAGAACTCGAAAATAATACCAAAATTATGAAACTGAGACACTGGAAGGATGGTGATTAATTCAACAGAAAAAGGGAATTCTAGAAGAGGGAAGGGTTTGTGGAGAAATATAATGAGTTCATTCTAGAAAATGCTAAGTTCGAGTTATCTCTAGAACATGCAGTTTGAAATGTCCAAAATACAAATGGTGATGTGAGACTGAAGCTCAGGGGATACTCCAGAATATTGCTATCTCTAGCATCTCTCTCTCTCTCTCTCTGTCTTTCTCTCTCCCCCCCATATATATATATACATATATATATATATATATATATATACACACATATATATACATATACATATATATACATATACATATATATGTTTCTATGGATATGTCTATCATCTATATATTCACGTATGAATATACATATGTATCTATATATGTACATGCAAATATGTTATCTATATCACTACTTCTAGGTATATTTTCTACTTATTTCTATATTTAGATCTATATATTTATACATATGAAAATATAAAGATAAGTGTATAATTATAATGATATAGGTAATGTATTTGTAATTGGTATATTTATATTATATTTACATGTACATATGTATATATCCAAATCAGTCATTCCTTAAGCTTCAGTTGTACTTTACCAATTACCTATTAAAGGTTTAAATCTGCATGTTCTGTCCATAAAATATCCCCAAAACTTATTGCCTCCCAAAGTGCTTAGCCCTTCCCTCTGCTATACTTTCTCATCTCTCTCTCTGTCTCTGTCTCTCTTTGTCTCTCCATTTCTCTGTCTCTCACACACTCTCTCCCTTCCTCTCTCTCTCTCTCTCTCTCTCTCTCTCTCTCTCTCTCTCTCTCTCTCTCTCACACACACACACACACACACACACACACACACACACAGAAACACAACAATGAATGTTTGGATCCCTTTCGTCAAAATGAAAATTAAACCAAGAAAAGGACATTTATTATCGCCTAAATAGAGAGTTAGTCGACTTAGTTTGCTTCTCTTGATTTTTGTCCTTTTCCATGGGGAAATTTTCAACTGTTACTAATGAATCTAGCCACATTAGAAATTTAGTTCCCATATACCGCACATTTGAGTGCAGATAAATATAATACTACATTGTGCCAATGTTTTCCTCTCATGAAAGAGAAAGAAGTTCTTAATTTTACAAGATATTTTAATAGTCTTCCAATGTGAATTAAGAAAATAAGTCTCTGAAAACAATCATGCCTCATTGGCAATAATCATAGTGTTTTTGCTTTTGTTCTATAGTATTCACTCACAATGACCATTGAAGAAAACAAAAATGCAGTTTTTTTTCCTTTGTAATGAGTATCAAAAATGTTCTTTCTTAATATCCACAAGATTTCTAAAAAGCACATTTTCATCCATATATTTAAAAACACTTAACTTTCTGGAGTAATACTGAAATGTAATTCAGTGTGCAATTTTTACTATTTATCATTGATCAGTAGAAAATTAATTCAAGAAGAAGATTCTTTTTTTTTTCTCTTTGTTAATATCATAATATCATTAGTGGTGTCCTCCAAAGATCTCCATCTCCGTCTCTGTCTCTGTCTCTGTCTCTCTCTCTCTCTCTCTCTCTCTCTCACTCTCTCTCTCTCTCTCTCTCTCTCTCTCTCTCTCTCTCTCCCCCCCACCCCATATAAAACACACAGAGGCCATCTAGGGCCTTTGTGATCTTCAAAAATACTTTGACTTCTTCATTTACATTTGCAGTTTTTGTTCTTCTTGTTGCTTTTTAGTGGAAAACACTATGGTTTAAGTGCATCTTGTAATATAGGTTTAGAGTACAGAATAATCAATTAAAAATATGAACAACAAAGGAGGTTGGCCACTTGGTGATGATTTTTTTTCTGGATACAGAAAGTCATGACATTATCTTCTAAATTATGGGAGATTTGAGTTCTACATCAGTGGAGGGAAGATCCACAAAGATAAAATCAAAAATCCATGAAATATTAATAGCAATCATTAACAAATCTCATAAACAAGTAATGAAAATCACAGCTATTTAGGGTGGTAGACTAAATATGCAGGTATTTCTTCTTAATGCAAAATTGGAAAAAATCAGGGACTCAAGTAATTAGCAATCTCTAATGAGAATCTGAGCTAGTGTCAATTCTGTGACACAATCAAATGGAAGCTGAGTAATTGCTTATACTGATTTTGAGAGAAACAAAGATTTTGCATTGTCCAGGAACCAGAGCAAAAGCTTTGGTTTTGTTTGTTGTTGTTGTTTTTTTTTTTTGTTATTCTGTTTTATCATTTTCAGTGCATCCCTAAATGTGTGTGTGTTTGTATACCCTCAGTTTTTTTCCTCAACTTTCTTCTTTTTCTCTATATATGCCCTCTTTTTTGTCTACTTAGCATCTATATGTTTAATCAACATTTCTATGAAGAGTATAAGATCTCCATATTTAATGTGAATATTTCTTCTAAGCTCCAATCTTACCTCAGAAACTGCCTTTTGATCATTTCCAATTAAACAAAAAAACTTAACCCTCTTTCAAATGTGGTACCTTCCAGGGAAATAATTTAAGCTGGCTTTGGTTCTGCTTATCCTTAAATCCATTATCATCACTCCTAAGTGGGACAGAGTTTAGTTCTCAAATCAAAGAGGGGATCAATCCAAAATATTGTATTAATCACTTTATGTAAATTATATGACACCAAGTTGCATGGATCAACTAGAAAGCACATTAAACTGCTAATTTATTTTGTGGCAACTTTTCCCAAAATTTTCTAAATATCATTTGGATGAAAGAACTGTAAAATTATTAATATGAGCCAAAGAAGATTAGAAAATGGAGTCCTTGAGTTTGAAAAAAAGAGATGAAACTGAACCAACGAATGAAAATGATTTTCACATAAGGCTATCAAGGAGCATGCTGAGCTGGAGTATGTTCAGTGATTTAATGGCACTCTTAAACTTTTTATAAAAAGAATACATTAGATCAATTAATACCCATTGGTTTTAATATACTCTTGCCATACTGAAGTTTACAACAGATCTAAAGGTGTCTAAACAAAACCTACATGAACATAAGATTCATAATCCCAAGATGACTATAGAAAGATTGCTTCTTCTTCAATGAAAAGGACATAAAGAAATATAAAGTTTTAGAGAACAGAGTAAATAAGCAAAAAATGTATAGAAACTTTTTTTAAAAGCAGATTCCAATGAACAAAACATCAGTAAATACAACAGTAATGCATAATGAAAAACCGTTGTAATAGGTATATACCAAATTTGCCAAATGTTCCTCAAGGTGGCTTATCTCCAAGTTGAGCCCATGAAAGGGTTAAGAGCTATGTCTGAAATCAAAAGGTATTTCAACAAAAATATGCAGCAGAACTAGATCAACAATATATAGGCCAAAAAAATCATCAAATGGCTGAGTCAGGCATATTTATTTCTTGAAATAGAGTGATTTATTATAGCAGTTTAAGATCATGTAATTGCACCTGAAATTACAGAAATGTTATCTTTAAGAAGCCCAGACTGATTAATCTATGCAGATTATGCAATTTAGTCATGGAAACTGTACAGTATATCACTTCTAGTTGCAAAAAATAATCATGCCTAGAAAGACAAAGTCATGTGAATTTTATTACAAATCAGAAAAATTATATATATACATATATGTATACATATATCCCTTATGAACTAAACAATGAAAAATTTCTATTTTATAATTAAAGCTGGAAAATAGCATTGAGCATTTAGCAAATAAACTATACTGGAATGGGATTATGTTTACAAATATAACTGTAGCCAACAAACACCTTGATATAACTCAATCCATATAATTTTAAGACCAGTGTTATTAATAGATGTCACAATATTGATTATTCATAATCTCCAAATTTCATGGAATGAAAAGCTTTCAAAATATAGAGACATAGTAGAAGAATTCAAAATACTGTGGGAGTAGGATATGGTGAATATTATCTCTATCATCATATACACTAGTGGGTTTCCAATGAAGATGTTTTTATTAAGACAACAGATGAGTTTATATTTCAATCCTCTTGATTAAAATTAGTGATTTTTTCCACCTGTACAAAAGTGGTTAGAACATCAGGTATACAAGAATAAACTTGTCGTCGGATTATTTATATCTAAACTCTATCCAAGAAAAGGAGAAGAATGAGATAATATTGATGTTTAATCAAGGACAAAGCAGTGACAATGTTAAGTGACTTAACAGCATTCTGACATCAAAGAGCAATGGAAACAATTAGCAGTAACATAACATCAATTTTAATGTACAGTTTAAGAGTTATAAAATATATATTTAATAAATTTAAAATGTATCCTAATAAAATTATACAAATTATTGAAAATCCATATTTTGCCTTGGAATATGATACTCAGTTTTGCTGGGTAGGTGATTCTAGATTTTAATCCTAGCTCCATTGACCTCCAGAATATCACATTCCAAGCCCTTCGATCTCGTAATGTAGAAGCTGCCAGATCTTGGGTTATTCTGATTGGGTTTCCACAATACTCAAATTGTTTCTTTCTGGCTGCTTGCAGTATTTTCTCCTTGATCTGGGAGTTCTGGAATTTGGCAACAATATTCCTAGGAGATTTCTTTTTGGGATCCATTTGAGGAGGCGATCGATGGATTATTTCAATTTCTATTTTGCCCTGTGACTCTAGAATATCAGGGCAGTTCTCCTTGATAATTTCTTGAAAGATGGTATCTAGGCTCTTTTTTTGATCATGGCTTTCAGGTAGTTCAATAATTTTTAAATTCTCTCTCCTGGATCTATTTTCCAGGTCAGTGGTTTTTCCAAGGAGATATTTCACGTTGTCTTCCATTTTTTCATTCCTTTGGTTGTGTTTTATAATATCCTGATTTCTCATAAACTCACTAGCTTCCACTTGCTCCAATCTAATTTTTAAAGTAGTATTTTCTTCAGTGGTCTTTTGGACCTCCTTTTCCATTTGGCTAATTCTGCCTTTCAAGGCATTCTTCTCCTCATTGGCTTTTTGGAGCTCTTTTGCCATTTGAGTTAGTCTGTTTTTTAAGGTGTTGTTTTCTTCAGTGTATTTTTCAGTATTTTTTTGGGTCTCCTTTAGCAAGTCATTGACTTGTTTTTCATGGTTTTCTCACATCCTTCTCATTTCTCTTCCCAATTTTTCCTCTACTTCTCTAACTTGCTTTTCAAACTCCTTTTTTAGTTCTTCTATGGCCTGGGGCCAGTTCATGTTTTTCTTGGAGGCTTTTGTTGTAGGCTCTATGACTTTGTTGTCTTCTTTAGGCTGTATGTTTTGGTCTTCTTTGTCACCAAAGAAAGAATCCAAAGTCTGAGACTGAATCTGGGTGTGCTTTCGCTGCCTGGCCATATTCCCAACCAACTAACTTGACCCTTGAGTTTTTCAGTGGGGTATGACTGCTTGTAGACTAACGAGTTCTATGTTCCACGTTTGGGTGGGAGGTGCCAGTTCTGTCACACCAGCACTACTCCTTCCCCAACCTCCAACCCGGACTGGGCTTAGATCTTCGGCAGGCTGTGCACTCCTGCTCTGATCTGCCACTTAATTCCAGGTGGGCCAGGAGCCGGAAGTAACAACAGTTGTAGCTGCCCCACCTCTGCTGCCCCTGGGGCTGGAAGCCGAACCACGAACTCCTTCCACTCCTGCAGCATTTCCCACTAACCTTCTCTGCAATCTTTGGTGTTTGTGGGTCAAGGGGTCTGGTAACTGCCGCAGTTCACATATTCAGGGTTTTAGGGGCCCCATCCGCCTGACTCCAAGTTTGGTTGTTCCACGCCGCTCAGGCTGGGCTCTGCTCCACTCCGTTCCCAGCTCCCAGCTCCCAGCTCCCACCTCCCAGCTCCGTGTGGAATAGACCTCACCCAGAGACCATCCAGGCTGTCCTGGGCTGGAGCCCTGCTTCCCTCTGCTGTTCTGTGGGTTCTGCCATTCTAGAATTGGTTCAGAGCCATTTTTTGTAGGTTTTTGGAGGGACTCAGTATGGAGCTCACTCTAGTCCCTGCTTACCCGCTGCCATCTTGGCTCCACCCCCCAAAATTATACAAATTATTAACTAAATATAGGGACCATCATTTAAAAGCTACCATAAAAATAGCATCACCAAAAAGGAGCAAGAGGATTGATAGAAATTTCCAGAATACATAATATGTTAACAACCTAGAGAAATAAATATTTTTGGAGCAGGCAAACATCACTCCAATATGCAATAGAAAATGTGGACAAATATGTGACATTGGACTTTTTTAAATGTTGGTGAAAGTGTCTTACTTCTAGATGAAACCTAGTGTCTAAGATTAAAAAAAGTGAAAGCACAAGGGCATTGATGGAGAAGACTTACATAAATCAAACAACATGTTTATGAAGAAATATCTAACAAATGATTGAGTCACATGCGTTTGTTTATAGAAGTAGAGAAGGTTTTTGTTAGCAATTCAGAAACAGGTCATCACCATGTTAAACTGCAGAAGAATTATCCTAAAGGATCCTGGAGGGTGTAACTATTGCAGATTTCACAAGAAAACAACACAATCCATACTAACACATCATCACAGTATGTAGAATTTTGGCACCTGGCAAATATCTAGCAAGGTATATGCTGATAACTAGAATTTCTAGGTAAATATAATAACGAGGCAAATAGATGACACAGTGGATGGATTATTGGACTTGAGGTCAGGAAATCATGTGCTCAAATTCTGCCTCAGATCCTGACTAGGTATATGACTCTGGGAAAGTCATTAGCTTCTTTGTATTTCAGTTTCTTCATCTATAAAATGGAGATAGCCATAGCACTTAACTCCCAGAGTTTTGTGAGGAAAAAAATGAATCAATATATGTAAAACACTTTGAAAAGCTTTAAGGTACTGTATAAAAACTATCTATAATGATCCATAAAAAGTGTTTTTTTTTTTTTTCATGGACCGTGAGATAAAAAAATCACCATATTAAAGACAGATATCAAACTATTCTTAAGGACTCAAGAAATTAACTTTATTCTACCTCAATCATTATTACACACCTAAATATCAACCACAATCATCTAGATATATTAATGCATAAAACCTTCCCAACAGATTTTACCTTACCAAATACTCACAATCTCTGACATACATGGAATGAAAAACTGTCAAAATATGGATACCTGGCAGAGGAGATGAAAATTATGTGGAAACAGGGTATAGTACCTACTGTCTGCACAGCTAGATGGCACAGGGGATAGAGCACTGAGACTGAAGTCTTGAAGACCAGAGTTCAATTCTGGCCTAACCGTGTGACCCTGGGCAAGTCACTTAACTCTGTTGCCTCAGTTTCCTTATCTGTAAATTCATCTGGAGAAGTAGACAGCAAACCACTATAGTATCTTTGCCAAGAAAACCCAAAAAGGGGTCACAAAAAGTTGGACATGACTGAAAAGGCCTGAATAACAATGAACACTATCATAGTTGTGCTGAGGATGTTTTCAGTGAACCTAAAGAAAAATGAACTTATAGTCTACTAATTTTTCAATTACAAAATAGTGTTTATTTTTCCCATCTGTGCAATAGTTTCTAGAATATTAAATAGAAAGGAATTAAAGCAAGACAATGACTGGTACCAACATAGTTTCCACCTAAATTCCATCCAAAAGGGTGAGAATAAGTTAATGGTGATTAAAGAGAAG
Organism: Trichosurus vulpecula; assembly: GCF_011100635.1. NCBI lineage: Eukaryota > Metazoa > Chordata > Mammalia > Diprotodontia > Phalangeridae > Trichosurus > Trichosurus vulpecula. Next base: position 92,944,505 of record NC_050581.1, on the reverse strand, counting down.
GCATAGTGATGTAGTGGATAGAGAGTCCTGAGTTAGACCTGAGCTAAATTTAATCTCTGACACATACTGGAGGTTTGACCCTGGGCAAATCACTGAATGTAGCTAGCAAATTACTGAATGTAGTTGAATCATACGTTTTTTATTTTTCAAGATGATATTTCTTAATAACTGTCTCTCTTCTTTTCTTTTCTTCCAAAATGCATTGAGACAGAGCCTCAGTATTTGAAAAATTAAGAACAAGAATGTGCATATGCACAATGTTGTCTTACTATAAAAGCCTTCTTAGGCCCAATTGCATTGAATCCAATAGATCTGAATCTACTTTAACACTCCCTTGATCCCAATACAGTCTTTAACCACCAGGTGACAGCAGGTCTGATCAACCTTTTGATGAATTGCTTAGTGGACTTCGATCTCCTGTGAAGAAAGGCTTTTATGGTACACTTATCAATAATGAAAACAACAGAATGAAAGGTCACTTGCACTTAAAGTGTATTTTTGTGGTGTTTCAGGAAGTTGACAAAAACAGAATTATTTACTCCTGAATTTTCACTTAAATGTCCAAAGAGAAGCATTTTATATCTGAAAATTTCCTTGACTTTGCCAGAAATCTCTCTTCTAATACTTCTTACCATTCTAGCAAGGCTTAAAGTAAGCACAAGTAAATTTAATTCTGATAACACCTCTCCTCTTTTCACTCCAATAAATGCCTATTATGACCTTTAAATCTACATCCTTAAAAATAACCGTGGTCCTCAAATAGCAACATATATGTTCTACAATGTCAGGAATCTTCATATTGTCTACATAAACTCAACAGACATTTATTTTCCCTTCCTTTCTTTTTTCTTTAATTTTCTTTCCTTCCTTCTCTCCCCTTCCTTCCCTCTCTCCCTCCCTTTCTTCTTTCCTCCCTCCCTCCCTCTCTTCCTCCCTTCCTTCTTTCCTCCCTTCCTTCCTTCCTTCCTTCCTTCCTTCCTTCCTTCCTTCCTTCCTTCCTTCCTTCTTTCCTTCCTTTCTGACAAATAAATGCTCCTTAGAGATGGCTAGGTGGTACAATAGATAGGAAACTGTGCCTGGAGTCAGGAAAATCTGAGTTCGAATTTGGTCTCAAATACTCATTAGCTTGGTGACAGGGCAAGTCACTTAAGTTCTGGTTTTCTCAGTGTCTTCAACTGAAAAAATGGGCGTAAGAACAGCATGTACCTCACAGGGGTTTTGTGAAGATTAAATGAGATAATATTTTTAAATGCTTAGTGTGGTACCTGGAACATAGTAAGTACTATATAAATGCATATTCCTTTCTCTTTCTTTGTTTCTTTCCTCCTTTCCTTCCTTTTTTTTGAAATTTGGTGTCAAACAATTTGAGATACTTACTGATTATAATTAGCAAGGCATTTCACCTCCCTGTGACTTAGTTTCTTCAAGTTCAAAGTAGGGATAAAAATACCTTCACTGACTATCTCATAAGGTAGTTGAGAATAACAAAATAGAAAATACAAATAATTTGTTTCATAAAACAAATGTAAAGCACACTGTTTCACACATTTTCAGTCATTTTCAGTTTTCCTGCCAAAGATGCTGTAGTAGTTTGCTATTTCCTTCTTCAGTTCATTTTATAAATGGGAAAACTGAGGCAAACAGGATTAAGAGACTTACCAAGGGTCACACAGCTAGTATATGTCAGAGGACAGATTTGAACTCTTGTCTTCGTTTCTACATAGGTAAGTAGTAAGATCCCCAAATCCTGTGCAAAAACTAATGGTAATATCTGCACATTGGACAGGATAACCTTTATTTTACCTTGCAGAAAGTCTTAAGGCAAAAATATATCCCATAAATTTCCTCCCATATTACAATAAGATTTGGGGATGGCTGAATAAGTAACTTCCTTCAAACTGTCAGATCACTTCCTTAAATACTAAAACGTAACCGGGTCCATATCTGCTTTTCCACACTCAGGTGCCATATAGTCTAGCCTCTACCAACTGTGATTTTGGTTAATCCTCTTAATCTCTTATATTTAGTTTCCTATCTTTAAAATGGTAAAAAATAAATAGCACTTGCCACACATGATGCTGTGAGGACCAAATAAATTAACACATGCAAAGTAATTTTCAGACCACGAAATAGTACATTAGTTGTTATTGTTATTGGTTCTCTAAGATGCAATTAAATTTGCTCTGTGTTTGGTCCCACCCTTAAACTCTAGAACTTGAGGGCACCTACAAGTTTCCAAGATTAGCACGGGTCAGGAAATCAACCTTCTCTACTTAATAATCTAGATTTTGAATTTTGCTAGATAAGGCATTTAATACACTCCCTTATTACCTTCATACACGTTCACTCATACACACTCTCTTACTCTCTCTCTCTCTCTCTCTCTCTCCATATATATATATATATATATATATATATATATATATATATATGTGTGTGTGTGTGTGTGTGTATACATACATGCATACATACATGCATATACACACATGTATATATACATACATGCATACATACATATATATATATTTACACATACACATAAATTGGAAGTATAGGCACCTAAGTTATTAATTACCCTTTCAGGCAACACGGGCAAACATAGATCTATTTCTGCCATGCACTTTTTCTTTAATTCTATCAAGGTCATAGATGCTACTTTTTTGGGGGGATTTTCAAAAATATTACTTCATAAATGCTTTTCCTAGGACCCCTGATGAATCTTAGACAATACCCATATGCTTCTGCCTCCAGCAAAGAGTACCAGGTGGATACCACAAAATATTCCCATTTTTTCTTGCTTTCCACAACTAAGTATAAAAATTAATTTTATTGCTTTCTGATCTGTCCTAATAGGAGAAAAAAGGAAAAAAAAAGGATAAAGGTCCTGAGAATGGGCTTCTGTTAAAATTTTGTCTTTTTCTGGTTCCCCTTAATACCACAACAAATTTTAGTTAGAATAGCATGCAAGTTTACAAACAGCAGTATAAAGAGGAAATAAGATTGCAAAAGCAATAGTAGGAAATAAGATTGCAAAAGGGAATCTTGGATTCATGGACAAGCATCTCAAAGATCAAAGGAGTATAATTTAGAAATTGTATCATATATTAACCAAAATTGACATCCTGGTAGTATGTGTTGAATCAGGTGAAACAATCTCAGTGCTTCTGTTAGATTTCTTTTTCTATGTAAATCACAAACAAATTGCCAACCTCCACAGTTCTAGGGCAGAAGAAAATCAAAAAGTGCTGATAACTTTGAAATGATTTTGATATGTTACTGAACTAACTCCAAGGTGGTACAGATAAAAGTTAGTCTGCCCCCTCAAAAAACACCCTATAAAAATGAGATCTTAAACTCCTGGCCCCTGAGCACTCTTCCATCTCCATTAGGTCCATGCTGCCTTGTGCTACCACTCTAAGCTATGGTTCTGTGAGTGATATTGTCTGCCTCTCTCCATCCTCATCCTCTTTCCCACACTACCTGCTTCCCTTCACTACTCCATCCCCTGTCTCTATACTCTATTCTTTCTATCTCTTCCCACTTTTCATCATTTGTCTCTATTTTTATGTTGTTTGCCATCACACACTTTGTAGCTGTTAAAGTGTGATTGTCACCCTGTTTCCCAAAGCCAATCACAGTCTTTCCCAGAGAGAACTGAGGGTGCCTGTCTTCATTTCATAATTTTATAAATTAATTCTTAATTCAGAGCTATTGCTCTCCTTTACAGGCTGGTGACAAGGAGTGTCTCCTATCAACAGGGCATCTCCTCCTGATGTTCAGTCAGCCAGACATCTTTGGGGGCAGAACCAGTCACAGGCAACTAATCAAATTTATCTTTGCAAATGTCAAAAACTGTAGGGCATATTTACATGACAGAGAGAAGTCCAATTTAGCCATAGTATAGAATATGTGAATGAGAATACAAAATAAAGCTGGAAATAAGGTTCAATTTCAGAAGGTGGAATATTTTGAATGCCAAGCCAAAGGACCCAAACTTTATTAAGTAAGCAATAGAGAACCACTGAAGATTAATCATGCAGAGGAATTACACAGGAACATGTATGCATGCCTTAGTTGTTATTTACTTTGCCTAGGCACTGGTCCTGTAGAGATTTATATTTGCATGGTGTTGATGACTTTGAGCTATGTATAACCCTTAGACAGGAAAATCTAAAATGAGCATATTCTAAATTCCTTTTTGGCGGAATCTTCTTTAAGCCAATATCAAGAAAGAGAGGGTAGCTCTTTGCATCTGACAAACAATTTATGACCTGTGGTTTATTATTGTTCTTAACTTAAGCATGTATTCATAGGCAGAGAACTAGAGGATTGAACCTGTATATTCTTGCTGTATGTTTGTATTTAGTAAAATTATTTAGCAAATTAATTAATATCTTCCCATTAATGCAAACTCTCCAGACTAATTTCCAGATCATGAACTTTCCCTTGGGGCCAGTGTATGCCTGGGACAAGGCAGAAAGAAAATTGCCCTGGCAATAGTATGAAGGATGTATTTCAGAGGGAAGAAGGAGAAAGAAGACTTGTTAGGAGTCAAGTGGAATAAACCACACTGGTTAGACAGATGGCACTTATAAGTATACTTTATAAGAATTAAAATATTAAAAGTATTTAAAATGTTTTGAATATAAAAAGAAAGTTCTAATGTAAGAGATGTTACAAAAGTAGAATCTTTAGGATTTTCTAACTGATTGAATATGAAAACTGAGGAAGAGGGAAAGCTCAAAGATAAAACCAAAGTTTTTAACATGGTGGACTGAATGAAGGGTTGTGTCACCAAAGCATTAATAAAGTTCAGAAGGGAGAACATCTGTATAAAGAAAGATCACAGTAAACTCAGTTCTTGACATGTTAAATTTAAAGTTACAGAGGTCCTTGCAAGTGGAGATTCCCTGCAGACAGCTGAAGTTGCAAGTCTGGAGTTCAGAAGTTAGGATAGGACTAGAAACAGAAAGTTTGGAGTATCTGCATAATATTGTATACTGATGCTGTGGGAGAGAATTAGATTACTAAGGGAATATAAAAGACCTCACTTGAATTCATACACACTTCAAAATTTTAAAGATTTGTTATAATCCACATTCTTTTCCTTTCTAAATAGCAGAAACCCTTTTTTAAAAAGTCTGTTCTCATATGAAAATCTTAGACCTCCTGATGATTTTAGTTACCCATCTGTGGACTTTCTTCCACTCCTTTTGCTTTTATTGAGTAACTATTTTTCAATTTTCCTATGGCAACAGTAATTTACAAGAATAATATTTTGTAAAAAGAAAAATAAAAAAAGCTTTGTATGCTTCAAATTTGCCAACATATTGGCAGAAAAATTAATTGTGTTCTTGTAAAATTCAGCATTTCACTAGATAATATATATTCTTTAATAAGCCCTCTTTAAAATTTTATTTAATAGAAATTACCATAATTATATTAAAACTTCCCTTTATGTACTTTGCTTTCTACCTCATCTAAGACTCAGATGTCAGAAGAATTTTAATTAATTTGGGAACAAAATGTTCATTGTTAGAGACTGAGTCTGACAATTGAAGGTGAAATTAATTGAGCCATAAAATGATTTAAAAAAACAATTAGGTTTATAGTATATTAAGATTTGCAAAGTCCTTTACAAATATCTCATTTTATCATTAGAACCCAGGAAGGTACCATTATCCCCATGTTATAGATGAGGAAACAGAGAGAAAATGGATAAGTGCTTTGCCCAACATCACACACCTAGTAAATGTCTGAGGCCAGATTTAAATTCAAGTTTTGTTTTGTTTTGTTTTTATTCCAGGTCCAACATGTTTTCTACAAGGCCACCTGGTTGTCCAATGATGGAATTGAGATTCATAAATTTCCCTTATACACAAAAATGTTTAGAAACTGAAAGGCATAGTGAATATAAGACTAACTTTTGAGTGAGAATAACTAGTCTAATTACTATCTCTGATACAACCTAGCTATGTGACAATTGTCAAGACACTGAACCTTTCAATGGCCCAAGCAATACTTTAATATAAACAGCAATAGCTAAGCTGCATATCTTCATCAACAGAAGCAATTTCTATGAAGTCTTCACATTAATTATGGAACTACGTGTGTAAATAAAAGATATATATGTATGTATATGAATAATTTTATTTATGGATATTTTCTTCTTGGGCAACTAGGTGCAACAGCAGATAGGGCGCCTGGCCTGAAGTCAGGAAGAGTCATCTTCCTGAGTTTCAAATCTGGCCTCAGATACTTACTAGCCTGTGTGACCCTGAGTAAGTCACTTAACTCTACCTTAGTTCCTCATCTGTAAAATGGGCTGGAGGAGGAAATGGCAAACCCCTCCAATATCTTTGCCAAAGAAAACCCCAAATAGAGTCATGAAGAGTTGGGCATGACTAAAAACAACTGAATGACAGTAATATTTTCTTCTTACAAAAAATTTGGAAAAATCCTAAAAATAACTTCTACTCCTAGTGAACATGAACTCAATTTTCTGATACTACCTTCTCCATAAAATATTACAGGATATCTTTAGGTAAACTATGTCTTGGTCCACCTTTTTTTTTCATTGGTGAATGATTTTGTATATCTTCGCTCTTGCATACATGAATGTAATGCTTCAATTTTGCAAAGCATTTTTAAGTGTTATCTTAATCTATCTTCACAAAACCCTATGAGCTGAATGATATGATTACTGTCCCCATTTTTGAGATGAGAAAACCGCAATTCAGAGGGTAGCCTTTCCCAGAATTATATTGCTAGTGTCTGAGGTAAGACTTGAAGTAAGTTGTTACTGATTTTAAGCCAAGAAATATTTCCTTGATTAGAGTTAAGTGTTTAAATAACTTGGGTTTTCCCGACTGAAAGTAGATGAGCTGGAAGGTGAATACTCCTCATTTTAGTAATAACAGCACTGAAAACATATCCTCAAGTCAATACATAATAGGTGTGATGAAAATCAGAATAGACATTGAATACATCAACATTGTGACCAGATTGATTTCAATTTGTTGTTATGACTATTATTGTTGTTGTTAATATAGTTACAAAGCCACAGAACTGAATATTGTGGAACAAAATATATTAGATTTGTCATGCTCTTATGACAAGTAATATTATAAAAATAAGAAATTATAAGATAAGTTTTTAATCTTGATTTCAAGATATTCATTTGACAAGCTTAATGAAATGCTTACCCTATGCCAGAAACTATGAGAGTTGTTCAACTTATTAAGAAATTAATGAAACAGTTCCTATTGTCAAGAAGCTTATATTCTATTGAAGCTTTCATATGTATATATATATATATGTTTGTGTGTGTGCGTGTATGTATGTATGTATTGTGTATGTATGTATATATGTATATACATATGTATGCATATATATATATACTTATATTTAACATATAAGTTAAATAAAATTCATGCCTTTCTATGCATTTTACAATACTACCAAAAAGGAATTTGTTGTGAGAGAGAGACTAGAAATTTGAAGGACCAGGAAAGATCTTCTGTTGAAAGCAATCCATGGAGTGGAGGTAAAATTTGAAGATTTTAATTGAGAGATATGAGAACAGGGCACATACAAAAATAAGTGGAAGTCTATGCAAAGATATGAAGATGAATAATGGAATGACTTGTAAGCTAAACAAATTAAGAGCTAGTTTGGCCAGAAAACTGAGTTTAATGTTTACACAGAACAATGTTTAATAAGCTTAGAAAGGTAGACTGGCATCAAAGTACATGAGGCTTTAAATGACAAACCAAGGACAGTGTATTTTATCCTCAAGTCAATGGGAAATTTCCCACTGTAGCTTTTTGATCAGCAAAGTTACAGATTTACACCTGTGCTTTAGGAATATCAATTTGACAATTGTGTAGAGAATGAATAAGGGAGGAGAGAGATATTCTTTTTAAATATTTTGCATTTCACTTCATCAAAGCCTTGTTCAAAAGCCTGTCCAGGATGATGATATCACCGAAGCTTCTCCCAGGTTATACCAGGAGAGTTCAATTCCTGACAGGTCCTTACTATTCTCAAAGGTTTTGTTAAAGACTCTAAGATAGACTCTCTCTCTACCATGTGAGAAACCTGCATAGCTAAGTTCTAAAAGGCTCATTACTGGATTCCTGGCCAATGGGTCTGCCTTACAGCAACTTGTAAAACTATCTTGTAGGTATGGTGGGGAAATGATCAACATTTTTAGAGGCAGTGCTTGCACAGATGAAATAAAGTCTTTTTGAAGAACTGAAGCAAATGTTTGGAATTTTGTACCTCCTATCTGCAACTAAGTTAATCATGAAATCCCATCTTTTACAAGAAGCCCTCCTCAAGCTCTCTTAATTTTATTGCCTTCACTGTGTAAATCATTTCCTATAGATTTTGTCTATTCCTCCCTTTATATATATTTGTTTGCATGATGCCTCTTCCATTAAATTTTGAGATCTTTGGGGGCAGAGACTCTCTTTTAACTCCTTTAGTATGGTACTTAATACAGTACCTGGTACATAGTAGGCATTTAATAAATGTTTATTGATTACTTGATCAAGCACAGTTTTAAATTGAGTAAATTATCATTCCCAAGCTGAGAAGCTCATTTGAATTTATAAAATAATAATTAAATCTTCTTTATGAATTTGTCAGCAGCAACATGTACATTCACTTAGTTCTAAAATATGTACTGTTCTAAGTCAACATTATACCAAACATTAAATTGAGTTGAAGGAGGCATTCAATAGCAATTCAACTTTGTGAACTTGGATAATTCACATTACCACTCTGGATATAACCTTCCTTCTCTGTAAAATGAAGGGATTGGACTACTTGTCCTCTACAATAAGGTCCTTTCCAGCTGTAAATCTGTGATCCTGAAATCCTGTAAAATTTTATCCTCTTTCAAATCCTGGCTCTTCATTTTACTACCTATAAAACCTTAGGCAAGTCACTTTCTTCTCAATGTCTTCTCTTTAAAAACAAAACTGGGCTAAGTAAACATAGCACTCTAAGATTTACAAAGCAGTTTGCTCACAGAAACCCTAAATAGCAAGGAGAAGTAAATGAGGGAAAAGGAAAAAAAGCATGATTGCTGTCCAAGTGCTGAAAATCATGAGATTCAGAGAAGTAAAACAGAATCCAACTAGCTCACTCTGGGTACCCAAGAAGGAGCTGTCCATATGGAAAGAAGAACTTGCTTCTTAGGATTTAAAAGAGTGATGACTGTTATCTAGATAATTTAAAAGAACAGCAACAAGTTTTATAATAGACAGGAATCCTTTCATGATTCCCCTTAACCCTGTCATGTTTCTTCTAAGGTTATCTTCAATTTATCTTGCATATATCTTGTTTTTACAGAGTTGTTTACATATTGTCTCTCCAAATAAATTGTTAACTTCTTGAGAATAAGGACAATTTTTGCCTTTCCTTGTATCCACAACACTTAGCACAGCACTTGGCATGTAGTAGATACTAAATAAATATTTGTTGTTTTATTTTTCATACTGTCTTCTAAAGTGAATATCAGTTTGCAAAGAGGGAGGATGCATGGTGAGTAGTATGATAGACTGACAGTTGGAAAAATCTGGGTGTAAATTCTTACTCTGACACATTAGCTATAATCAAGGCAATTCACTTTTCCTCTGTGTACTTCAGTCAACCTCCTGGAACTTATCTGCAAAGGACATTCACTCAGTAAAATTTCATTAAGTCCTTACTATGTACGAGGTAATTATTATTTCCTAGGGGATAAAAGAAAAAGCTAAAAGAGTCATAGATGGTTATGTTCTTTGGGAGTTCACCAAGGAAAACAAATCAGGTTAGAATTGGGAACTTCCTGATAAAGAATCAAAGGCCCTACATGATGCTACATATTTGTAATCTATGCCCTTGAGTGAGGCTGAGGTTAGTGAATCTCTTGAAATGAGGAATTCTGAGACAGAATAAATGGAATGAAACTTATTTAATGTAATAAAGCTTATTTAGTGTCTCCACTAATCTTGACACCAATATGTGAGCTCTCCACAACACGGTTCTAGCATGCTTCCAAAGGAAGGGTGAACTGGCCCAGGTTGGAAAAACAGAGGTCAAAGTTCATGTGCTTATCAGGATTGTTCTTGGTTCCATCAGTGGCCACTATACTTTCAGTCTAGAAGAAATAGGGATACTCATTCTCAAAAAACAAAGATTTAAGAGAACTTTAAAAAAAATTTAAAATAACCCTAAGTCTAAGTCAAAGAACCACAACATCATTCCTTCCTCATTATTTTCTGGGGTTAAAATGAGACAGAGTGAAATAATAAAACGCCAAATAAAAACAGCTACTTCTCCAGGTAAGCCTTAGTGTTATGTCTCTTCCCCCTTTTCTGGGTTCTGCCAAATCCCTTTTTATCTCCTTTTCATTTCTAATGTAATCATTACCTCATCTACATTGGCTTTTCTAACCCTAATGGGTGAATTTTCCGTAGCCCCTGACAACATTTCCACTTTCATTTATTGGGGATAAATGCTTTAGCATGCACATCAATGGAAATTAATTTCATCTAAATGCTCTTAAGGCCTCACTGTCTGGAAATGTAAATACTCCTATTGTAAATAATGTTTCCAGGGGCCTTTCATTATTAACAGGAGCTCAAGCCAGAATGTGTGAGAGCAGCAACATGCCAATGGGAATTTTTTTTTAAATCTACTTTTTTATCAGGTTATCCTTGACTACCAGCCACATTAAGTACATTAGCAGGTAAATCTATCTGCTTCCTGTATAGGTTTCCCCTGTAGTCACACACTAATGGTCAGAGATGGAAAGATGATCATGTTTGATGAAGAAGATAAAGGCCCAGAATGTGGCCTATGAATGATGATGAGGGTTTAGGTGCCAAAAAATAATGTTTTACAGTTGCAGGTATTAATACTGTCATCTTCTTAAATCCCACGGAAACAGCAAGGGCTACAGTTTCTCAGGATAGAGATTTTCATGTATTATTCTATATCTAGAATATATTACAAGTTTATCCTCCTAACTTTTATGATGTTCTTTGATATATTTTATTTTATTTATATGCAGGCTAAACAACCTACTTGAATTATAAAGTATATATAACTAAATTGTAAATATGACATATTCATATAATATACACATATATGAATGTGTTAATCATAGACCTTATTGATGATATTTTTAGCATGTTTTTATTCACAATATGCAGATTCCATTTCTTGGACTATTAGAAGTTAGAAGAGATATAATTTATTAGTGATTTGATATTGGTTTCCATCAGATCAATCATCATCTCAAAGCTGATGAATCCTAAATATTTATATCCATCCCTAAATTCTTTTCTGAATCTTTGTATCACCAAATAGACTGCTGAATATCTCTACTTAGACATTTATGGTTATTTCAAACTGGGATAGGGACTGGATCTATGATTTATCTGGCATAGCAGACTCCCTAGGGATGAAACTTCCTCTACCAAAGCAGGTCAGCATCTTCTTTGCAATTTATAATCTGAGAGAATTGCCTGGAACAGTAAGTGATTAAATGACTTCCCCAGGGTCATATAGCCACTACATGACAGAACTGCATCTTGAACTCAGGTGTTACTGACTTAGAAGCAGATCCTTTATCTATACCACAATGTTGCACTTCAAACAGTATATTTGATACAGAATTTATCTCCCCCTCCCAAAAAGAATGCCACTTCTTCAAGCATCTTTTTTTTTTCTTTTGAAAGCACCATGGTCCTTCCCATCACCCAAGTTCACAAGTTCAGAGATATACTCAAACCTCCACTATATCTAACACTCCATATCAATACCAATCAATTGCCAAATCTTGTCTTTCTTTTTTTCACCTTCCCAACATCTTTCACATCCATTCATTCTCTCCATTCACAGTCACTGCCCTGGTTTAGGTCCTCATCACTTTTCATCTGAACTATTTCATTGTTATCTCCCATCCATCTCTGCCTCCATATTCATATTTTTCATATTTCTCATCTTCACTATCCTTCCCATCTTTTTATGCCTTCTTTGGTTATGTCATAGTAATTTCCAGATTAAACCCTGATCCACAAAATAATAAGCCTTCAATAGTAAAAGAGTAAAATATTTCAACAAAACCAATTGACACAGAAACAAGGTCTGAATAAGTAAGCATCATTCTACAAACAGTCACCTTCCCCTCATCTCAACCCCATCACATTTCTAAAAGGAATTAAGTGTGGTGAATTTCCTCATATATTCTTCAGAACTGAGATCTGTCATTATAATTACATCATATTATTACATGGTATTTGCATTTGTTTATAATGGTTATGTATATCGTTATCCTGCTTTTTCTTAGTTCATTTGGTTTCTATTAAACATCTAAGGACAAATTAACTTCAATGTTATATAAACTATTAGGGGGAAAGGGGGTAAAGAAAGAGTTAAACCAGATTCCTTTTATGACACAAATATTGTTTTGATACTGAAACCAGGGAGGACAAAAACAAAGATAAAAGACAAACTTCCTTAATGAATATCAATGTGAAAATTTTAAATAAAATACTGGCAAGAAGATTACAACAATATATCACAAAGATCATAGACTATGACCAGGTGGGATTTATATCAGGAATATAGGGCTGGTTTAATATTAGGAAAACTACATCAATAAGAAAAAGACAAATTCAAATAATCAATAGATGCAGAAAAAGACATTGACTAAATGTAATGCCCATTCCTACTAAAAACAACACAAAGCGTTGGAATTAATGGAGCATTTCCTCTTTAGTTTTTTAATATTTATTTTTTTCTAGTTCCAAATAAGATCAATTTTCAACATTAAAAAATGAGTTGCAAATTTTCTCCTTCTTTCATTTTGTTCCCTTACTCCTGCCAGAGATGCCAAGCAATTTGATATAGGTTATATATGTGCAGTTATGCAAAGCATATTTCTGTGTTAGTCATGTTGTGAAAGAAAACACAGACAAAAATGAGCACACACATGCAAAAAGTAAAGAATACTGTGCATCAATCTTTATTCAGACTCCATCAGTTCTTTCTCTGGAGGTAGATGCTGAAATTGTCTTAGATCTTTGTATTGTTGAGAATAGCTAAGTCATTCACAGCTGAACATTATATAATATTGCTGTTACCATGTAGACTGCTCTCCCAGTTCTATTTACTTCACTTTGAATAAGATCATGTAAGTCTTTCCAGGTTTTTCAAAAAGCAGCCTGCTCATCATTTCTTATTGCACAACAATATTCAGTCACAATCATAGACCATAATTTTTTTAGCCATTACACAATTGATGGGCATCTCATCAATTTCAATTCTTTGCTAGCAAAAAAAAAATGATCCTATGAATATTTTTGCACATATAGGTCATACCCTCCCCTCTTTTCTAATCTCTTTGGGATACAGATCTAGTAGTTGCATTACTGGGTCAAAGGGTAGGATCAGTTTGATAGCCCTTTGGGCATAGTTCCAAATTTTCTCCAGAATTGCTGGATCAGTTCACAACTCCATCAACAATACACTGGTATCCCAATTTTCCCACATGCCTTCCAATATTTGTCATTTTCCTTTTCTGTGATATTAGCCAGTTTGATAGTGATAAGGTGGTCCCTCAGGGTTGTTTTACTTTGTGTTTCACTAATCAGTAGCATTTTGGAGCATTTTGTATATGACTGTAGGTAGCTTGGAGTTCTTCATATGAAAACTGACTTGTTCACATTCTTTGACCATTTATCAATTGAGGAATGACTCATATTCTTATAAATTTCACTAGGTCCCCTATATATTAGATAAATGAGATCTTTATCAGAGAAACTTGCTGTAATTTTTTTCTGTTTTCTTCTTAGCTTCACTGGCTTTGTTTATAGAAAACTTTATTTAAAATTTAATGTAATCAAAATTATCCATTTTATATCCCTTAATGATATCTCCCTGGTTTGGTAAAAAAAAATTCTTCCATTATCCATATATCTGAGAGGTAAAGTATTCCATCATCCCCTAATTTTCTAATGCTATTATTATGTCCAATAAGATACCCATTTGGGGTTTATCTTGGAACTTGGTGTGAGATGTTAGGTTATACATAGTTTGTGAACACCTTCCCCAGTAGTTTTTTTTTGATAATTACTGAGTTGCTATTCCAAAGACTGGGGTCTTTGCATTTATCAAACATGAGAATACAGTCATAATCTACTGTGTATTGGGTACCCGATCTATTCCACTGATCCTACACTCTATCTCTCAGACAACCCCAGATTATTTTGATGAATATTGCTTTAGCATACAGTTTGAGATCTGGTTTTTCATTGCTTCACTTGACATTCTTGAACTTTTGTTCTTCCAGATAAATTCTGTTATTTCTTCCAGCTTTATAAAATAATTTTTGATAGTTTGGCATGGCACTGAATAATTAAATTAATTTAGGTAGACTTCTCATTTATCTTATATTTTCTTGGCCTATCAATGAGTAATTGTTATTTTTCTAATTGTTTGGATCTAACCTTATTAGTATGAAAACTTTTTGGTTTTTTATAATTTTAATTATATAGTTCCTAGGTTTCTCTTGGCAAGTAGATTCCCAAGTTTTTTTTTAATATTGTCTACAATTATTTTAAACAGAATTCCTCCTTCTATATCTTGATGCTAGACTTTGCTGGTAATATATAGAAATTTTGATGATTGATGTGGTTTTTTTGTTTTAAATTTCTTTATTTCACATATTTAGTTTTCAGCATTGATTTTCACAAGAGTTTGAATTAAAATTTTCTCCCCATTTCTACCCTCCCCCCCACTCCAAGATGGCATATACTCTGGTTTCCTTGTTCCCCAGTCAGCCCTCCCTTCTGTCATCCCACTCCCCTCCATCCCCTTTTCCCTTCCTTTCTTGTAGGGCAAGATAAATTTCTACACCCCACTGCCTGTGTATCTTATTTTCTAGTTGCATGCAAAAACTTCTTTTGTTTGTTTTTGAACATCTGTTTTTAAAACTTTGAGTTCCAAATACTCTCCCCTTTTCCCTTCCCACCCACCCTCCCTAAGAAGTCAAGCAATTCAACATAGGCCACATATGTATCATTATGTATAACCCTTCCACAATACTCATGTTGTGAAAGACTAACTATATTTTGCTCCTTCCCAACCCATTCCCCTTTATTGAATTTTCTCCCTTGACTCTGTCCCCTTTCCAAAGTGTTTGTTTTGGATTACCTCCACCCCCATCTGCCCTCCCCTCCATCATACCCCCTTTTTTTAACCTTCTTCCCTCTTTCCTGTAGGGTAAGATGCCCAGTTGAGTATGTATGGTATTCCCCCCCTCAGGGCAAATTTGATGACAGCAAGATTCACTCATTCCCCCCTCACCTGCCCTCTCCCCTACTCCTACAGAACTGCTTCCTCTTGCCACCTTTATGTGAGATAATCCACCCCACTCTATCTCTCCCTATCTCCCTGTCTCAATATATTCCTCTCTCATCCCTTAATTTTATTTTATTTTTTTAGATATCTTCCCTTCATCTTCAACTCACCCTGTGTCCTATCTCTCTCTCTCTCTCTCTCTCTCTCTCTCTCTCTCTCTCTCTATATATATATATATATATATATATATATATATATATATATATATATACACACATGCACATATACATACATACACATTCACTTATATATATGTATATACATACATAAACATATATATATATGCATATTCCCTTCAGCTACCCTAATATTGAGGTCTCATGAATCATACACATCATCTTTCCATGTAGGAATATAACAAAACAGTTCAACTTTAGTAAGGCCCTTGCAATTTCATTTTCTGGTTCTTTTTCTTGATTACCTTTTCATGCTTCTCTTGATTCTTGTGTTTGAAAGTCAAATTTTCTTTTCAGCTCTGGTCTTTTCACTAAGAAAGCTTGAAAGTCCTCTATTTTATTGAAAATCCATATTTTGCCTTGGAGCATGATACACAGTTTTGCTGGGTAGGTGATTCTAGGTTTTAATCCTAGCTCCATTGACCTCCAGAATATCGTATTTCAAGCCCTTCGATCTCTTAATGTAGAAGCTGCCAGATCTTGGATTATTCTGATTGTGTTTCCACAATACTCAAATTGTTTCTTTCTGGCTGCTTGCAGCATTTTCTCCTTGATCTGGGAGCTCTGGAGTTTGGCGACAATATTCCTAGGAGTTTTCTTTTTGGGATCATTTTGAGGAGGTGATCTGTGGATTCTTTCAATTTCTGTTTTGCCCTATGGCTCTAGAATATCAGGGCAGTTCTCCTTGATAATTTCTTAAAAGATTATATCTAAGCTCTTTTTTGATCATGGCTTTCAGGTAGTCCAATAATTTTTAAATTATCTCTCCTGGATCTATTTTCCAGGTCAGTGGTTTTTCCAATGAGATATTTCACATTGTCTTCCATTTTTTCATTCCTTTGGTTCTGTTTTATAATATCTTGATTTCTCATAAAGTCACTAGCTTCCCTTTGCTCCAATCTAATTTTTAAGGTAGTATTTTCTTCAGTGGTCTTTTGGACTTCCTTTTCCATTTGGCTAATTCTGCCTTTCAAGGCATTCATTGGCTTTTTGGAGCTCTTTTGCCATTTGAATTAGTCTATTTTTAAGGTGTTGTTTTCTTAAGTCTATTTTTCAGTATTTTTGGGGTCTCCTTTAGCAAGCCATTGACTTGTATTTCATGGTTTTCTCTCATCCTTCTTATTTCCCTTCCCAATTTTTCCTCTACTTCTATAACTTGCTTTTCCAAATCCTTTTTGAGTTCTTCCATTGCCTGGAACCAGTTCATGTTTTTCTTGGAGGCTTTTGGTGTAGGCTCTTGCACTTTGTTGACTTCTTTAGGCTGTATGTTTTGGTCTTCTTTGTCACCAAAGAAAGAATCCAAAGTCTGAAACTGAATCTGGGTGCGTTTTCACTCTCTGGCCATATTCCCAACCAACTAACCTGACCCTTGACTTTTTCAGTGAGGTATGACTGCTTGTAGACTAAAGAGTTCTATGTCCCACGTTTGGGGGGGATGCGCCAGCTGTACCACGCCAGCACTCCTCCTTCCCCAAGAACTCCCAACCCGAACTGGGCTTAGATCTTCAGCAGGCTGTGCACTCCTGCTTTGATTAGGCACTTAATTCCTCCCACCAGGTGGGCCAGGGGCCAGAGGCAACTGCAGCTGTAGTTGTCAAAAACTACATCAAAAGCCTCCAAGCAAAACATGAACTGGTCTCAGGTCAGGGAAGAGCTCAAAAAGGATTTGAAAAATCAAGTTAGAGAAGTAGAGGAAAAATAGGGAAGAGAAATGAGAATGATGTGAGAAAACCATGAAAAACAAGTCAATGACTTGCTAAAAGAGACCTAAAAAATACTGAAAAAAATGCTGAAGAAAACAACACCTTAAAAAATAGACTAACTCAAATGGCAAAAGAGCTCCAAAAAGCCAATGAGGAGAAGAATGCCTTGAAAGGCAGAATTAGTCAAATGGAAAATGTGGTCCAAAATACCACTGAAGAAAATGCTACCTTAAAAATTAGATTGGAGCAAGTGGAAGCTAGTGACTTTATGAGAAATAAAGATATTATAAAACAGAAACAAAGGAACGAAAAAATGGAAGAAAATGTGAAATAACTCATTGAAAAAACCACTGACCTGGAAAATAGATCTAGGAGAGAGAATTTAAAAATCATTGGACTGAAAGCCATGACAAAAAAAGAGCCTAGATATCATCTTTCAAGAAATTATCAAGGAGAACTGCCCTTATATTGTAGAGCCAGAGGATAAAATAGAAATTGAAAGAATCCACAGATCACCTCCTCAAAATGATCCCAAAAAGGAAACTCCTAGGAATATTGTTGCCAAATTCCAGAGCTCCCAGATCAAGGAGAAAATGCTGCAAGCTTCCAGAAAGAAACAGTTTGAGTATTGTTGAAATGCAATCAGAATAATACAAGATCTAGCAGCTTCTACATTAGGGGATCAAAGGGCTTGGAATACAAAATTCTGGAGGTCAGTGGAGCAAGGATTTAAACCAAGAATCACCTACCCAGCAAAACTGAGTATCATGCTCCAACACAAGATATGGATTTTCAATAAAATAGAGGACTCTCAAGCTTTCTCAGTGAAAAGACCAGAGCTGAATAGAAAATTTGTCTTTTAAACACAAGAATCAAGAGAAGCATGAAAAGGTATACAAGAAAAAGAAATCATAAGGGACTTGCTAAAGTTGAACTCTTTGGTTTACATTCCTACAAGATGAGGTATGTGATTCATGAGACCTCAGTATTAGGGTAGCTGAAGGGAATATGCATATATATATATGTATATGTATATATATATATATATATATGTATATATATATATATGTGTGTGTATGTATATGTGTGTATATGTATATATATGTATATGTATACATATATATATATATATATATATATAGAGAGAGAGAGAGAGAGAGAGAGAGAGAGAGAGAGAGAGAGAGAGAGAGAGAGAGAGAGAGAGAGAGAGAGAGAGAGAGAGAGAGAGAGAGAGGACACAGGGTGAATTGAATATGAAGGAATGATACCTAAAAAAAATCAAATTAAGGGATGAGGGAGGAATATTTTGAGAGAGGGATAAAGGGAGAGTTAGAATGGGGTAAATTATTTCCCCATAAAAGTGGCAAGAAAAAGCAGTTCTGTAGCAAGGGAAGAGGGGGCAGGTGACGGGGAATGAGTGAGTCTTGTGAGGGAATACTATAAACACTCAATTGGGTATCTTACCCCACAGGGAAGATGGAGGTAGAAGATAAAAAAGGGGGGCGATAGAAGGGAGGGCACATAGGGGGAGGAGGTAATCAAAAAGAAACACTTTTGAAAAGGGACAGGGTCAAGGGAGAAAATTCAATAAATAGGAATAGGTTAGGAAGGAGTAATATATAGTTAGTCTTTCACAACATGAGTATTGTGGAAGGGTTTTACATAATGGTATGCATGTGGCCTATTTTGAATTGCTTGCCTTCTTAGGGAGGGTGGGTGGGGAGGGAAGAGGGGAGAGAGGTTGGAACTCAAAGTTTTAAAAACAGGTGTTCAAAAACAAAAACAAACAAACAAAAAAAGATTTTACATGCAACTAGGAAATAAGATACTCAGGCAACAGGCATAGAAATTTTTCTTGTCCTACAAGAAAGGATGGGAAAAGGGAATGGGAGGGAAGTGGGGTGACAGAAGGGACGGCTGACTGGGGAATGGGGCAAACACAATATATGCCATCTTGGAGTAGGTGGTAGGATAGAAATGGGGAGAAAATTCGTAATTCAAACTCTTGTGAAAATCAGTGCTGAAAACTAAATATCTTAAATAAATAAAATAAATCAATAAAAATGCTATACAAACTATTCAAAAAATTGATAAAGTAGTTCTATCAAATTCCTTTCATGACACAAATATAGTTTTAATACTTAAACCAGGGATAGGAAAAATAGAGAAAGAAAATAATAAACTAATAACCCTAATACATATTGATGCTCTAATATTAAATAAAATACTAGGAAAGAGATTACAGCAATAAACATCACAAAGATCACATATGATCATATAGGATTTACACAAAGAATACAGGACTGATTTAGTATTTTGAAAAATTAAAAGCCTAATTAACTATTTCAATAACAAAAACAATAAAAATCATATGACTATATCTATAGATGCGCAAAAAGCTATTGGCAAAATGTATAACTTGTTCTTATTAAAATACTAGAAAATAGAAATTAATGGAACCTTTATGCAAATGATGTATGTAGTGAAAATCAAGAGCAAACAGTACATGTAAAAGAGAAAAACAAGAATACTTTCCAATAAGATCAGGGGTGAGACAAGGATGTTCATTGTGACTTTTATTCAATATTACACTTAAATGCTAGCTCTAAAACATGAAAAGGAAATTAAAATAATAAGAAAAGGCAATGACACAACAAAACTATCATTCTTTGAGGATGATATGAAATTAACTTAGAGAACTCGACAGAATCAACAAAGAAAACACTAATTGAAAAATTAACAACTTTAACAAAGTTGGATGATGTAAAATTAATTCAGCTTTTCTATAAATTAACAACAAAGTACAGCAACAAGAGATAGAAAGAGAATTTTATTTAATATTCTCACAGAGAATATAAAACACTTAGGAGTAAATTTGCCAAAACAAACCAAGAACTATATGAACACAATTAGGAAATGCTTTTCACACAAATAGAGACAGATCTAAACAACTGGAAAATATAACCAATATAACAACCAATATAACCAAAATGACAATTCTGTCATGCCAATAAAACTAAAGTATCTTACAGAGTTAGGAAAAAAATAATGAAATTCATTTAGAACAAATGTTTAAGAATATCAAAGGAATCAATAAAAAATAAATGTGAATAAAATTTGTCTAACAGTACCAGATTTCAAACTATATTAGAGGGGTAAGCATCAAAACAATCTAGTTCGAGCAAGAAATAAAGTGTTGAATCAGTGGGATGGATTAGGTACACAATACACAGTAGCAAATTATAATAGTATTCTAGTGTTTATAAACCAAAAAATGAAAGCTTTATGGGCAAGAACTCACTATTTGACAAAAATGTTGGGAAAACCTGAAAGCAGTTTGGCAAAAATTAGGCATAGACCACCATCACACAATGTATACCAATTTAATGTCGAAAAGGGAACATAATTTAGATAGAAAGGGTAATATCATGAGCAAATTACAGGAGCAAGGAAAATTTCACATTTCAAATATGTGAATAAAAGAAGAGTTTATGACTGAACAAGAGCTAGAGGGTATCAAAGGAAGTAAAATGGTTTATCTTTATTCCCCAGTGATATATGGTCAGACTATATGAACAGCCAGTTTTCAGAAGAAATCAAAGCTATCTATAGTTAAATGAAAAAAAATGCCATTATAAACTATTGATTATAGTGATACAAATTAAAACATCTTCAAGGTACCACTCATAGCTACTGAATTGACTAATATGACAAAAAAGGAAAATGACAAATGATGGGGATGTAATAAAATGGAATGTTAATGTACTATTGGTGGAGTTGTAAATTAATCCATTCATTCTTGAGGGCAATTTGGAATGAAGTCCAAAGGGCCATAGAAATGTGTGTGCCATTTGACCTAGCAAAGCACTACTAGGTCTCTATTCCAAAGATATTAAAGGAAAAGGAAAAAGACCTAAATATATAAAAAATATTTATAGTTGCTCTTTTTGTGGTGCCAAAGATTTGGAAATGGAGGGGATGTCCATCAATTGGGGAATGGCTAAGCAAGTTGTAGTTCATTATTGTGATAGAACAGTATTTTTCTCTAGGAAATAATGAGGAGGATGGTTTCAGAAAAAAACCTGGGAATACATATAAATTAATGTAGGGTAAAGTGAACAGAACTAGGAAACCATTGCATGCAGTAACAGCAACATTGTAATGATGATCAACTGAGAAATACTTATCTACTCTCATCAATACAATTGTCCAAGAAAGTTCTAAAGACTCATTATATAAAATGCTATCTAACTCCAGAAAAAGAATTTTTTAAATTTATTTTAGTTTTCAACATTCGTTTCCACAAAATTTTGAGTTACAAATTTTCTCCCCATCTCTACCGTCCCCCTACCCCAAGATGGCATGTATTCTGATTTCCCCTTTCCCCAGTCTGCCCTCCCTCTTATCGCCCCACTCCCCCCCCCATCCTCTTTCCCCTTACTTTCTTGTAGGGTAAGATAGATTTCTATACTTCACTGCCTGAATATCTTATTTCCCAATTGCATGTAAAAACAATTTTTTTAACATTTGTTTTTAGAACTTTGAGTTCCACATTGTCTCCCTTCTTTCTTCCCCACACACCCTCCTTAATAAGGCAAGCAATTTGACATAGACCATACATGTATCACTATGCAAAACACTTCCATAATAGTCATATTGTGAAAGACTAACTATATTTCCTTCCATCCTATCCTGTCCCACTTTATTCAATTTTCTCCCTTGACTCTGTACCTTTTCAAATGTGTTTGCTTTTGATTACCTCCTCCCCCAATCTGCCTTCTCTTCTATCATTCTCCTCTCTTATCCCCTTTCCCCCTACTTTCCTTTAGGATAAGATACCCAATTGAGTGTGTATGCTATTCCCTGCTTAAATCAAATCCAATGAGAGCAAGATTCACTCATTCCCTTTCACCTGCTCCCTCTTCCCTTCCATTATAACTGCTTTTTCTTGCCACTTTTTTTAAGATAATTTACCCCATTCTATCTCTCCCTTTCTACTTCTCCCAATATGTTCCTTTCTCACCCCTTAATTTTATTTTATTTTTTAGATATCATCCCTTCATATTCAACTCATCCTGTGCCCTCTGTCTACATATATGTATATTCCCTTCAACTACCCTAATACTGAGAATGGTCTCATGAGTTACAAATATCTTTCCATGTAGGAATGTTAACAAAGCAGTTCAACTTTAGTGAGTCTCTTATGATTCCTCTTTCCTGTTTACCTTTTCATGCTTCTCTTGAGTCTTGTATTTGAAAGTCAAATTTTCTATTCAGCTCTGGTCTTCTCATCAAGAATGCTTGAAAGGCCTCTATTTCACTGAAAACGCATATTTTGCCCTAAAGGATTACACTCAGTTTTGCTCGATAGGTGATTCTTGATTTTAATCCTAGCTCTTTTAACCTCCAGAATATCATATTCCAAGCCCTTCAATCCCTTAGTGTAGAAGCTACTACATCTTGTGTAATACTGATTGTGTTTCTACAATACTCAAATTGTTTCTTTCTGATTGCTTGCAATATTTTCTCCTTGACCTGGGAACTTTGGAATTTGGCTACAATATTCCTAAGGATTTTCTTTTGGGGATCTTTTTTCAAGAGGTAACCAGTGGATTCTTTCAATTTCTATTTTACCCTATGGTTTTAGAATATCAGGGCAGTTTTCCTTGGTAATTTCTTGAAAGATGATATCTAGGCTCTTTTTTTGATCAAGGCTTTCAGGTAGTCCAATAATTTTTAAATTATCTCTCCTGGATATATTCTCCAGGTCAGTGGTTTTTCCAATGAGATATTTCACATTGTCTTCCATTTTTTTATTCCTTTGTTTCTGTTTTATAATATCTTGATTTCTCATAAAGTCACTAGCTCCCACTTGCTCCATTCTTATTTTTAAGACAGTATTTTCTTCAGTGATCTTTTGGACCTCCTTTTCCATTTGGGTAATTCTGCCTTTCAAGGCATTCTTCTCCTCGTTGGCTTTTTGGAGTTCTTTTGCCATTTGGGTTAGTCTATTTTTAAGGTGTAATTTTCTTCAGTATTTTGGGGGTATGCTTTAGCAGGCTGTTGACTCATTTTTCATGATTTTTTTGCATCACTCTCATTTCTCTTCCCTATTTTTCCTCTACTTCTCTTACTTGCTTTTCCAAATCCTTTTTGAGCTCTTCCATGGCCTGAGACCAATTCATATTTTTCCCTGGAGGCTTTTGATGTGGGCTCATTGACTTTGTTGACTTCTTCTGGCTGTATGTTTTGACCTTCTTTGTCACCAAAATAAAATTCTATAGTCTGCATCCTTTTACACTGCCTGCTCATTTTCCCAGCCAATAACTTGACTTTTGAAATCTTTGTAAGGGTATGACTGCTTTCAGAGTGGAGAGTGCTCTGTCCCAAGCTTCAGGGGTTTTGTGCTGCTGTTTTCAGAGCTACTTCTATTCTGAGGTGGTATGATGCTCCTCTCCTGGCCTGTGCTCTGATCTGTGAGTGCAAACACTCCTTTCTGCTTTGTAACTACCATGAGGATGCCCTCTCCACAGCGACCGCAAGCTCTGCCACCCCAGCACTCCTCCTCCCCCAGGGACCACCAACCAGGACTATGAATATGATCCAAGTAGAGCAAAGCAAGAGACTCCTGCCTCAGCACCAGCAAAGATATTCCTGCATTCCCACTCTTATCAGCCACTTGATTTCCCCCACTGTCTTTGGACCTGAAGTTCTGGAAGCAGCCCTCATCACAGTAGCTCCTCTGCTGCCCTGGGCTGGGGCCAGACCATACCCTTCTCTTATCGAGGTCCAACAGTTTTCCCTCTTACCTGCTACATTGTCATTAGCATTTGTGGATTGCAAAGTCTGATAACTGCCACAGCTCAAAGACTCAGGGCCTTGAGGCCTGCTCCATCCAATCTGCTCTGGCCTGGTCTATCCTGTGGTGGCCCATAACAGGGCTGTGCTCTGCTCCTAGCATGGTGTGAAAGAGCATTCCTAGTGACCATCCAGGCCGTTTTGGGCTGGAGACTAGTTTCACTCTGTCATTTTGTTGGTTCCATAGCTCTAGAATTTGCTTAGAGTCATTTTTTACAGGTGTTTGGAGGGATTTGGGGGAAAACTCAAGCAAGTCCCTGTTTTCACATTGCCATCTTGGTTTTGCCCCACAGAGAATGAATTGATGAACTCTCAGTGTATATTTAAGCATATTTTTTACTTTAATTTTCTTATTTTCTTTTTTTTTTACAAGATGGCTAATAAAGAAATATGCATTGCATTGATTCACATGTATAATTGATATCCTATTGCTTGCTTTCTTAATGGCTTGGGAGGGCCTGGGGTGGGGAGGAAGAGAATTTAGAACTCAAAATTTATTTTAAAAAGAATGTTTAAAATAATTAAAATTAAAAATTAAGAACAGAAGAGAAAAAAGGAAGAAAGTTTTTGACAAACATAGTTTTTCAGGTTCCTATGAAGAACATCTTCTAAGATCTGGATCCTGGTCAACCTGGTCGAGCCTTTGCCTGTATAGGTAATTTTTTTGTTGCTTCTATCAAATATTTCATTTGACCTTCCTCACATTGAAATTGGTAGCTGGTCTAGACTTCAGATTGTTGGACAACCAGGTCTTAGTCCCAGCACTATAGTCTTCCTCAGTTATCCATTTGAGATCTTTGGCCTACTCAAGTGACAGAAATTAGACCTTGGTCCAAGTTACCAGAATCTACTGATAGCCATCAAGACTAAGGCTAGTTAGTTGGTGGGCTTCCAGGACTTGGCAAAAGGCCTTGAATGTGTGGGTTTTGCAAATGAAATTGATTAATATTATTTTGTTTAATTTTAGACCAACGCCACACTTCGGCTGTGTAATTTTGAGCAACTCATGCAACCTCCAGGCAATGCTCTAAAACTCTAAATTGTACAATTTTTGCTCTGCACTGGTAGAGAGCATTTCCCTACTGCTCTCTCTATGTAGATGAAATCATAGCTCCAGAACAATACAAATTATGATTTCTGAGTAGATAAATCTGGGTCGTTTGCCTGACATTGAAGACCTTTCACATTGGTGTCACCTTACCTGCCAAGCTTTATCTCCTACTATATCTCTCTACCTATTTGGTACTCAGACTAACTTGTTCTAGTCATTTACTCCTAAATATACTCCTATATGTTTACTAGAAACCAAAATGGAAATATTTATTGGATTAGAGAGAAAGTAAGGGAGTTCTAGAAAGACATCTATTTCTGTTTCATTGACTATGCTAAAGCCCTTGACTGTATGGATCATAACTAGTCCTCAAAGAGATAGGAGCACCAAATTATCTTACTTGTCTCCTGAGGAACCTGTATATTGGTCAAGAAGCAACAGTTAGACTTGATCATGGATCAAATAATTGGTTTGATATTGTGAAAGGAGTATAACAAGGCTATATATTGTCACTTTATTTAACTGATACACAGAGTAATTTATGCGAGATGCCAACCTGAACAAATCAAAAGCCAGAATTAAGGTTTCTGGGAAAAATCTCAACAATCTCAGATATGCAGACTAAATTACTCTGGTGGCAGAAAATGTAGAAGAATTATGAAGCCTCTTGATGAGGGTTAAAGAAGAGAGAGTAAAAGCCAACTTGAAACAACATTAAAAAAGACTAAGATGTTGGCAGCTGGTGAGCATCACTTCCTGGCAGATAGATGGGACAAGAAATGGAAGCAGTGTCATTTTATATTATTGGGCTCAAAGATCACTTCAGACAGTGACTGCAGCCATGAAATTTAAGGACATTTGTTCCTTGAATGGAAAGCTATGGGAAATCTGGAAAGCATACTAGAAAACAGAGATATCATTCTACTGCCAAGGTCCCTTGAGTCAAAGCTATGGTTTTTGGAGTAGTAATATATGGCTGTGAGATTAGTTGCTCTTCTCTTGCAGTGATGGAGACTTTTGAGAGTCATTTGAACAGTAAGAAGATCAAATCAATCAATGTTTAAAGAAATTAATTCAGGCTATTCACTGGAAAGCCAAATATTGAAGCTGAAGCTTAAATATGTTGGCCACATAATGAGAAGACAGGACTCAGTGAAAAAGACCCTGATATTGGGAAAGATTGAAAGCAAAAAGTAAAGTGAATAGCAGAAAATGAGTTGGATAGATAGTGTCATGGGAAAAACCATGAAGTTGGATATACTGAGAGATAGCAGAGGATTAAAGGGCCTAGTTTGCTATGGTCCATGGGGTCCTGAAGAGTTGGACATGCCTGAATGACTGAGAAACAGAGACAACAAATCCTCCTAAACATATCCCTTTTCTTAAGATGTCTTCCCTCTTCTTCTTTGATGTTTGAATTCCCATGCCATCCTTTAAAGCTCAATTCAAATACCACCTTCCCCATGAAGTTTTCCCTGATTTCATCAGTTAGTAATAATCATCCTTGAACATCATCTAGCAATTTGCACCTCCTGAAGGTGCTAATCATGTTATAATTGCATGCTAGAAACATGGTTAGTCTCTTCTCTTGCTAAACAATTATAAAATTTCCATGATAGCAAGGACTGGATCACATCTAAACCTTTTTTTCTCCCTCATTGTCTAGTGTTGTACTCTGTACACAGTCTGTTTTTAATTCAATTTGATAGACATTTACTTAGTATGTGTTCTGCGTAAAGAGCTGTGACAAATTCTGGAGATACAAATAACCCAAAAATATTTGTAATTCTATCCCTTGAGGAGTTTAATACTTATAAATCATTACCTTGTACTGTGAGTGTCTTGTACTCAGCTTTTATTAGAATTGTCAATATGTGAAAATACTGATTAACCCTGGGTTCATGCTAGGAAATATGGGCCCTCGATGCTACTGTTACCTTCCCTGATGGTCTGTGTCCAAAATGTCACTCAGCTGGGACCTGGTTGCCAGACTGACTTCTACTGTGCTACCAAATCTGCCCCTCCCACTAACTCAAGATTAGTTTGCTGTCAAAGGACTCTATTCATGGAAAGCACAGGGTAGAGAGATCAGGACCTAGACAGGCAGAAGGACCTCTGACAAGAATAAGGAAAGAATGGGACCTGGAGCCTAGCTTTTCTTGAAAAATCTACCACAAGTGACTTCTTTTTCCTGGTCCCAATATTAAATCTACATGTCATAAGTTATTAGTTTTTCAGCTGAGGTTGTCTTCAATATGTAATAATTCTCTGAGTTTTCATCAGAACCTTTTTCCGTAGTATAATTTTAAGTAACAAAATCCAGTTGGAATATTTTGAGCAGCCAATTAAGACAAAATTTGGGGGAAAATAAATGTTTATTATTTCTTTCCAGGAAGGTACTAGAAGTGCACACTCCATTTCCTACCAAGATGCAATATACCTGATAGGTGTTTTTCCTTGGTCCCCTTTGAAAATCGTTGTTCCATGTGCCATCCCCAATTTGGGGTATAACTCATGCATTTGACTGAGTCCCCTCATTTTCCCTCTTTGTATTATATCTCTTAGTGGCCTCATTAGCTCCCATGGATTCAATTATCATCTCTATGCAGGATGACTCTCAAATGTGTATAATCCTCATGTCTCTTATGAGCTCAGTTGCTCTTAATCAATGGCCTACTTTTTATTTCCAACTAGATGTCCTATAGGCACCTTAAACCAAGATTTAAAAGACAGAACTTATTTTTCCCTTTAAACCTACCCTTATTCTTAATCTTCCTATTTCTAAACAGGATGTTGTTATCCTTCTAGTCACTCAGGTTTATAACCTTTGAACAAATCCTTCTCTCTTCATTTTTCCTCTCATTTCCTATGACTGATCAGTTGCTAAGGCTTGACAATTCTTTCTCCATGTATGTTTAACATCTGTTTCCTTCTCTCCACTCGTAGGCATTTTCCCAGTTCAGGTCCTCACAGTCTCTCAAATATACTCTTGCAATAACCTAGTTGGTGTCTCCATGTCCAGGCTCTCTCCTCTCCAATTCATCCTTCCAGCCACCAAAATAATATTCCTAAATCACTGCTCTAACAATGTAAATTCCTTGGTCATAAAGTTCAAGTGGCTCCCTATTACCCCTAGGTATTCTATTCATCCTCTGGGATAAATACAAACTGTTTTTCCTCTAGCATTCAAAGCCCTCCATAACATGGCTCCAACTTACCTTTCCAAGATTATTCCACATTACTCCTGTTAATGAATTCTATTTCCAGGTAAACTGACCAAACTTGAATTGTCAGTATACAACCTTCTCTCTTCTGCCTTAGCTCTTTTATAAAGGCTGACCCCCACAGAAATTTATTGGATCCCTGGAAGACATTTCTTCCTCCTCTCTATCTTTTAGTATCAATATATTCCTCATTTCTGCCTCTTTGAGGCCTTCTCTGACAGTCTTTTGCCTTCTAGAGGCAACTAGTGGTGCAGCAGATAGAACACTGGGCCTGGAGTTGGGAACACTTGAGTCAAATTTAGCTTTAGACATTTAAATGCTCTGTGACCCTGTACAAGTCACTTAACATTTATTTGCCTCAGTTTCTTCAAGGTTAAAATGGAGAGAATAATAACACATACCTCGCAGGATTATTAAGAGTTTCACAACACTGAACAATCCATCCTATTATATAACCCATCACAAAATTTAGATGATGCTTGGGTGGAAAAGCACCTAACACAGTAACAGTGTCTGGTACATAATAGATGCTAAATCAATACTTACTCCCTTTCCTTTCCACTTTTTTGTTACTGTGCTTATATTTTGTATTTAAGCATGTTTGTACATGCTGTTTCCTCTGATTTCTATTAGGATAAATTTCTTAAGGGTAAGGACTATTTCATTTTGTCTTTGTAGCTTCAGAACCTCATATAGCATCTGGCACACAAACGCATGATTAACACTTGATTATTTGATCATTGACATTGTACGTGAGGAATTGAGACAATATACCAACTTCCAATGAAGAAAGACAATGAAATATTCTAATTGAATATCAACATCTGGAAGCTGTTGTTGTGCCTATCTGGCCTATGCGACCTTCACCAAGTTGAAATCAGATAAGCAACGTGTATATTTCCTCTAGTTCTGTGTTCATTGGAGTGTGTTGTCTTTTTGCATTATTCTGGTGTTGGACCCACTTACATCAGTCTTTAACTGAATACCAAATTGCCAAGTTGTCAAAATAACATTGGAAAAATACTGACAAAATACTTTGAAAATAAATGCTGCATTTACTTTAGTTGCCATGACTGTTATTAAAGTTTTAAAGGAATTTTTGTTCAAATAAATGGATTATGAAGCAAAATGCTGTTTAATGACAAAGAAACAGTATGTTTTTGACATTTTTGAACATTTATTTTTTCCAATTAACACATATTTACTTTCCCTACTTAGTAGCATCTCCAAAAAAAAATAAAAACTCTTTATCAAACATATATAGCCAAGCAAACAAATTCACTCATTGGTCATATCCAAAAATATATGGCAGCATCAACACCTTGTTGTATTGGCAATCAAAATGGGTTTGAGTGACATGGTTGTGACGTCAGAGGCTTTTGGAACACGTGTGTTTAAGTCGTATTTCTGTGATGATTTTGGGTTACGCAGATGAGATTCACCTTTGACCTTGAATAAGATATATAAAACCGGAGGTTGGCTATCTTTTTCCAGAGCTCTGAGCTACAACAGTAATGAAGCGTGACTCTGAGCCAGGCATTGTCGAGCTCCCGGCTGAATTCAGATGTTGATAACTATGACCTGTATTTGGTCTGTTTACAAATGTATGTTTGTAATTTGTTTGTATTTGCTCTGAAGTTCAGGGTGCTGACTTTTTCCCCTGAACTAAGTGAATGATATTTGTATGTTGGATTAAAGTAAGATTGTTAACCCCTTAACATTGCTTTCCTTAGTAAAGCAGATCAAAAGGACCTGGGCTTGCAGTGTTCTGTGAGCTGGTTGTTGTTGGTTTTACACCCCCACAACAGCTGCTAGCCAGATTGTTGCAACCCTTGTATCTGTGATGACTTCAGAAAGTGGGCAGGACCCCTCATTGTGGATCCTCTCAAACTGTGGTACCATTGCAACACTGTATTAATCAGAGTTCTTAAGTCTTTCAAAGTTTTTTATCTTTACCATGTTGCTGCTGTTATGTAAACTGCTCTTGATTCTACTAAATTCATTTTGCATCAATTCATACAGTCTGTCTAGGTTTCTCTGAAATAGTCTTTTTCATCATTTTATGGTATATGCATATAATAGAATATTGTGTGTTTCTCTTATTACATAATGACAGGAATTAAAAGGTTAAAATAGGGTAGTAGAAACAACATCAGATTTGGAGTCAAATACTGATTGAAGTTAATATTTTGAAACTTATTAGCTTTGTACTTTGGGAAAATCATTTAAGCTCTCTCAGTCAGTTTCCTAATCTTTAAATCTAGGGGACTGGATTGGAATCCAAGATGAATGTATGGATCACAATTAATTTTAATGACCTTTCTTTGGTTAATTATTAGCAGTTTTTGCAATACGTTATAGCTATGCTAGGTAGAATGCCTAGAAACTAGTACACTGTTGACGTCATCATCATCATCACAATAATAACAATTGAAATTTATATAGAAAAGTTTTGAATCATTATTCATACATTATTTCATTTGGGTCTTTCTGTGGGATGGGCACAATAGGTATTATTATCCCCATTATAAATATGAGAAAAATGTGTTCATAAAGGTTAAGAGACTTAATCAAAGTCACAAAACTAGTGCTAGAGTTACAATTTTAATGCAATTCTTGCTAATTCCAAAGCCAACATGCTTTCTATTATTCTTAGGAATCTAGTAAATAAATTTATTTGATTTAATTATCCCATTATTAGCATAAGGACTGAATTTTATTCCTTCTTAAGATTCCATTAAAATTCACTTCCTGTAAAGGAAAGCCAAACTTTAAGGAGGAAAGGAGGAAGGGACAGATGAAGGGAAGAAGGGAGAAAGTGAGGAATGGGAAAGAGGAAGGGAGAAAGGGAAAGAGAGAGGAAGGAAGGAAGGAAGGAAGGAAGGAAGGAAGGAAGGAAGGAAGGAACGAAGGAACGAAGGAACGAAGGAAGGAAGGAAGGAATCTTTTTTTTTCCTTTTATTTTAGCGAGATGCAAAACAGGAACAAATATTTCTATCCTCTGAATTTCATTTATTCTTCAATTTTTTTCTTTTTTCTTGTCTTAAAAAAACTTGTATTTCAAACTATAGAACCTGTGTGATTTTACCTGATTTGAAGAACTCAGTTTTACTTTCTTTTTTATTTTATTTTTATTTTTCTCCAGGATCTTCAGCCAACAGATGGTCTGCTTTAAAAAAAAATTCTTCCTGAGCTAAATTTGAAAACTACTTCCCCAAAGAGATAAGTCACTGCCCTAAAACAATGTACATTATAGCTGCAGCTACTGAATCAAATTCAGGTGGCTGAGGGTATTCATCTTTTTCAGGCTGGGAAAAAGCTAATTTTATGATCCTAATAACATCAGGATCATTTCTAGCACATTAGGTAATGACACTACAAGCTGGAAATGGTGTTAAATGTCTTTAGGTGCAATACAATGTGGAAGTGGTTGTCCGTGTGACTAGTTTCTGAATGGGAAAGTTAAGCCAGGAGTATAAATAGTAGCTCTTTTGCTGCCTTGATTTAGGCTATTTGAACCACAGAGAGACACTTAGGAGGATGTAGTTTGTTTCTCACAAACCTGCCTAACAATGTTGCTATGATGAATTTCCCAGAAATTTTGGCCAAAGCGTCTCACAACAACCAAGTGAAAAATCTTATATTGTAGGTAACCCATTATAAAACAGACCATTGTAAGGCATCATTAGCTCACTTACTTTGAATAGCTTTGCCTATTTAAAGATATATAGTAAATGTATTTTAATTTTTGAAATTCTGGCATCCCATTTCTTTTATCTTCCTCTATTTGAAAAATGTATTTTATGGATGTTCTGGGCTTTAATCCCACCTCTGATACTTACTAATTGTATAATGCTGGACAAATCAGATAGTCCCCTTTCTTTTCCCTTCTCCTGCCTCTGTGTGCCTGGGTGGGGGGGGAGTATGCAGCAGGGGCGGGGGGGGGGATGACGACAGGGGGATATTAACTACACATTCAACTTCTGCTTCTCTGTCTATAATCCACTTCCATAATATTTTAGCATTGCTTTTCTACCACCAAAAAAATGGACTGGGGGACTAGAAATCTCTTTCCTTTCTCCTCTTCAGTTTTGAATACTTTCCCCCCTCCAGGTTTCTCTCTCCCACCCTCTCTTCTCTCAATTTTAGAAGAATTCCTCTGTATGTTTGATTATTATATTATATGGGACACCTAGGCGGTTCAGTGAATAGAGTGCCAGGCCTGGAGACAAGAATACCTGAGCTCAACTCTGGCCTCAGACACTCACTAGCTGTGTGACCCTGGGAAAATCATCTAACTTTTGCTTGTCTCAGTTTCCTCAACAGTAAACTAGGGATAATAATAACTATGACCCAGAGTTGTCATGAGGATCAAATGAAATCATAATTGTAAAGTACTTAGCACAGCGCCTAGCACATGATAGGAATTCCTATAAGTTTTAACTATAATTATATTAAACATAAGTGAATCTTTGTCCTTTTAACTTTCTTCTACTCTCTTCTATGTATTTTCTAATGGTTCATTGGCATTCTTTCTTAGTTTTTTTTTTTCTTTTTTTGCATTTCTTTCATTTTCCACCCCCACTGTACTTCATCTTCTAAAAAACTCCTCACTAGTAATAAATAAGTACAGTCAATTAAAATATAGTCATACATTATCCACATCTAACAATATATCCACTTTGTAATGTAAAGGCTATTGCTTAACACTGAGGAGAATCAAAGAGTAAAATGATGAAGGAAGATTAGAATGTCTGATAAAAGTGATGGCCTAGTTAAGATAAGATAACATAAAATTTTAGAGGACCTAGTCAGCATGGTTTTTTGATTCCCCGTAGTTCCATTCAGCCTCAAGTGAACAACAGCAAAGTAGACAGAAGCTGGAAGTAATTCAATGTTGGATTTGGGCAAGGTGTGATAGGCAATAGAATAAGGGACCAGCCATTAAAGGGTAGAAAAGAAGTATAGAGTTGAGTTGATTTACCAAATGATCAATATAGAGAAGGACAGAGATTTAACATAATTTAATTACTTATATGTTTATTTTGGTATAAAGTTAAGATTTCATTAGTATAAGGAACTTCTTATGTATAGATATCCTTCATTGGCACAAATCAGTAACCTATTTTAACTTAAGGTCTTAAAGAATTACCTGCAGCACAGGCTCTTGGCTAGTATGTGTCAGAGTCAGGACTTAAATTCAGAATTTCATGACTTCATGGCTAGCCCTATATGCATTAAGCCATTCTGCCATTCTGTTATTATGCTCAATATCATTTTCTGCTTCAGTTTTATAAGATAGTAGTATTAGAGGGTCATATAGTTTGTGCTTGATAGGCCCATAAAGGCCAGTGCAAACCCTCACATCCTTGTTTCTCTTTTGCTTTTGAAGCAGACTAATGACATTACAGGGTGAAATCTTGACTCATGCAGGAATGGAATTTAAGTGAGGCAGAGTTGTGCAAAATCATCAGCTTCATTCTCTCTTCCAGTGTCATCCAAGTCCTCCAGCAAGAAAAAGTCAAGATGACTGACAACGGCTTGGGATGCAGATGACCTTAGTATCTCCGATGTCTGACCAAACTCTATGCACTCTACAATGCCTGCTTCAGCCACTTTCATGGCGATTGGAACAAATTGTTCTTATCTACCCATTCCATGGGGCAAGTCTTCACATGCTTGGGGTGGACACCCCCCTGCTCAACTCAATGACAAGTTTGAGACCCATCAGTTTTCCTCAATATGGTTTAGCACATCTCCAGAGACAGTTTGCCAGGGTGGGGCCACTGCTTGTGCCACAGTTTCTTGGAGCTACAGGTGAGAGTTGAGTGCCAAGTAGAAACCACAGGTAGGTAAGTAACCCTGAAAAGGGCTTGTCAAGTCCTGATATCTGAGGGGCTAGTCCTCCTTGAAAAACCCACACACCACAAGCTCTCATACTACAGGTGAGGATACTGAGGCTCAAAAATGTAAAGAGACTTGGCCAAAGTCACATTGCAGCATACTGGGTCAGAAACGTATCTCCTGGGATCGCCTATTGATTACATAATTTTATTATCACTGAATAGTTATCAACATTTCAGTTGTAGGATTCCCAGCTGGAAGGGACCTTAGAGGTGATCTAATACAGCCCTTTCCCTTTATGTTACAAAAAAGAGGTCTAGAGACTTTGAACAATTTGCCCAAGATGAGTCAGGTAGTCATCTGCAGACCTAGCAGAGCCTTTGAACACCAGATCTGGTGCTCATTATCACAAATAGTTATTATCATTTCGAATCATAGAAGAAAATGAAATAACAAGACATATGCTTATCTGTCAATGGATATAGTGATGCCTGTACCACTTATTTCACATAGCTGTTATGCTTTGTAAGTCTTATGGCACTGTGTAAATTCGAGTCATAGTATAGTTCACAATTACCGTAACATGAATCATACTACAAAACCTCAGAGAGCCTAATGTAAAAAGAGAAGAATTAGATGCACCCCAGTTACTTAGAGGTTAGTCTTGAAGAGGAAATATTATCTTTTGTTAGGTAATTCGGCTCTGCTTACATTTTCTTCTTTGTCCTCTATCACCTATTTCCTACAGTCCTGAAAAATTGCAATGCTGTCCATGCTAACTTGACCTTGTCAAGGTCTCAGGCAAGATCGTAGTTCCTGTCTTCAGGATCTGTCTGACTTTTCTGAGCTACTGACTGCTCAGTTTAAGATGAGTAGCCACTATATCCCAATCAGTTATTCATGAAGTTCAGGGACCTGAGTCTATGTAACCCTGGAAATCTTTATAATCTTGTATGCCATCAAACTACA
Organism: Trichosurus vulpecula; assembly: GCF_011100635.1. Classification (NCBI taxonomy): domain Eukaryota; kingdom Metazoa; phylum Chordata; class Mammalia; order Diprotodontia; family Phalangeridae; genus Trichosurus; species Trichosurus vulpecula. Next base: position 92,909,260 of record NC_050581.1, on the reverse strand, counting down.
CTGTGTCATTGATGCAGTTACCCTTCCAAAAGTGCACAACATAACCTGTGCATATTTGTATATGTATATGTATTATGTATATTTGTTTCCCTTGGGAAGAAATTACTTTGTTCAAAGAAGCTTTGGAAAATATATATGAACTTAGAGCACAATAAACAAAGCCAGAAAAATTATATCTATGTATCTATCGGGTGTGTGTACGTACATATATATATATATATATATATATATATATATATATATATATATACACATATATACACATAGACATACATATATGTGTGTGTGTGTACATGTATATATATATGTATATATATATGTGTGTATATATATATATATATATATATATATATATATATATATATATATATATATATATACTATGGTAATGGAAATGGAAAAAACCAGAAATATATAATTACATAATTATAATTTTGGAATTTGGCATAATCATAGACATGGGAAACTGTGAGTGTGTGAGACATTGAACATACTGATGGAACAGGGATTGGCACCTATGGAGAATTCCTCAAAAAGGATCCCCTCAGGTGGAAGAGGCTAGGTAGCCTGCTCTCAGGAGAGTCCTTATAGTTTACAATGGAAGTACCTTGGAGAGAAAGTGGAACCTATGTAGACATTCTGTAACTAGTTCTGATGTTCTATCTACATGAAGAAGAGCAGCTTCTTGGATTGGCTACATTTGTATGACCAGAACCAAGAGCACATTCAAAAGGCTTTGGATGGCCTTACTCATTGCCTTTGGAAGCTCTCACTTAGTTTGACTGCTTCACTGATGGTGTTCAGTGAACAATAATGTTGTTCAGGGAGAAGACTTGGACTTTCTCCTCTCTGAGGCTGAAGTGTGGCTCCATGAATTGTACCCTGATCCTTTGTTTTATTTCTAAATTTTAAAAGATAGAATTACAGACACTATCCTTTTTCCAGAAGGTTAAAAGATGGAGGCTCTGGTCATCCTGGCATCTCAGATTCCATGTTTTGAAAACAGCTCAGTATCAGTGTGTGAAGAATCAAGGAGTAATTTTCAAGAGTGACTTTTGGGACCCAGTCCAGCCATAGCTGAGTCAATGGCTCACCTGGCAGTCATACAATAGTTGTAAGTGAACTTGGTGGAAACAAAGCTATAAAGAAATAAACTTAAGTCTGAGTCCACTCTACCCATCTATCCAAAGTGATACTGCTAATGGCTCAAGTCCAGAAATATATCATTTGGTCAAATTTTAGAACCTCTGGCAAATTTACATTTAGAAGCTCCAGTATCAATATCCCATTTCCAAATCTATAATGATAATTAATCCTTATGTAGGACTCACGATGTGCCAGGACCTATGATAAATGCTTTCAATTAATATCTCATTTGGTCCTCACAGCAATGCTGTCAGGTAGGGTACTATTATTATCATCGTTTTACAGATAAGGAAACTGAAACAGACAAAAGTTAAGTGACTAGCCCAGAGTCGTAAAGCTAGTTAGCATCCAAGGCTTGTTGTGAAATCAGGTCTTCCTGACTCCAGACCCAGCACTCTTTCTACTGTTTAATAAACTGAAAATGGGCACTTCAAAATGTACTGTAAACAGCTTGATAGTGAAGTACACAGCATATTAGACGTGGAATCAGGATTATCTGAGTTCAAATCCAGCCTCTGATATTTATATTAACTAGGTTAGGAGCTCTAAAAATGGGGTATGTGTATGTATGTATTTGCATAGGTATGTGTGTATACACACACTCACATATATACATATTTATGTATCTATATATATATATATATTTTCTCTATATATATATCTATTTGTGTACATATATACATATGTATATTTATCTTTTTATAATCCTATGGTTTTTTATTTTTATGCATTTAAAAACATTATTTTGTGATAAATGTTAGAGATGTGGGGAAATTGGGACACTAATGCACTGTTGGTGGAGTTGTGAACTGATCTAAACATTCTGGAGAGCTAATATTACCCCCCCCAAAAAAAGGAAAATTATAAATGTTACATAGTGTATGGGAAAATTGGGTCACTAATGCACTGCTGGTGGAGTTTTGAACTGATCCAGCCATTCTGAAGAGCAATTTGGAGCTATGCCAAAATGGCAACCAAACTGTGCATACCCTTTGGTCCAGCAATACAACTATTAGGTGTGTATCCCAAAGAGATCATAAAAAGAGGGAAAAGGACTCAAATGTACAAAAATATTTACAGAAGCTCTCTTTGTGGTAGCAAAGAATTAGAATTTTAGGGGATGCCCATCAATTGGGGAATGGCGGAACAAGTTATGATACATGAATTTGATGGAATACTATTGTGCTATAAGGAATGATGAGCAGGGAGATTTCAGAATAAACCTGGAAACACTTACATGAACTGACACTGAATGAAGTGAGCAGACTCAGGAGAACATTATAGACAGTAAATAGTACTTACTAGCTGTGTGACCCTTGGCAAATCAATTAACTTCTATTTTACTTAGTTTCCTTATCTGTAAAATGAGGATAATAATAACCCCCACCTCCCAGGCTTGTTTCAATCAATTAAATGAGATAGTATTTGTAAAGCACTTAGTAAAGTGTCTAGTATAAATGTTAGTGATTTCATTACTATTTATTATATTTCATTTCTGAATATTTTTTTCTCAATGGTTTTATTCTAAAAAAGGCAACTGATGATGAGTTTTTAATTGCCTGCTGAAGATAAAGACTTTCCTATTCAAAATATGTGTGTTTCTGACTTTCAAAGAAGTCCAAGAACTATAGAATATTCATAGATAAATAGGACAAAAACCATGGGACTAAGTATTCAAATTCTCAAGTGGATCTGCATCATCATTGATGCGGGCATTCCCTCAAGTGGTGTAGATCATAACTTACCCGTGACTGCCCAAGTAGTGTTTTTTGTTTTGTTTTGTTTTGCCCGTGACCATCTTTAAGTTCCTTCAAGGGGTCCATGCAATGTTCTAGAGACTGTCCTTGTTCTCTGTGCAAATATTTCATCTTTTTTCAGTCACATATTTTGTTAATAACATCTTTTATTGTGGTTTTCTTTTGTAATTCATTGTTTGTAATGTCTCATGATTGGGTGCAACCTGCTCAAAACTACCATGTGCTTGCTCAACACTGGACTTTGAGTAATAACTGTTTTTCAGTTGTTTAGAGACTATAATGTTGAATGTCTCACAGTCATGCAACAAGACCAAAGAGACTGGTCATTGCTTAAAGGTAAAGTAGTAGACAATGAGTTGAGCACAGTAGTGAATATGAGGAGGAGTGAGTTCAATTTCCTTTTGGAAAATGTAAAATTATTTTAATACTACTGTGTTGATCTTTAAAAAGTTGATTCAGTAGAAAGGCCCTCTTAGGCTAGATAATACATTTAAACAATAATACCTAATATTTCTGTAATAGTTTAATTTTACAAAGTTTGCAAAGCACTTTGCAAATATTATCTCACTTTATCCTTAAAACCCTGGGTGCTATTGTTATGTCATTATTTTATAGATGAAGAAACTGAGGCAAAGAGAACTTTAGTGAAATGCATGGGGTCATACAGCTAATAATTGTCTGAGGGATTTGAGGTCAGATATTCCTGACTCTAAGTCCAATACTTTATTTGTTGAATCATTTAGCTGCCTTAAGCAGCTTTGGAACTGGTTATGTAGCTGGACACAAAGAGTAATTGTTAATGGCTCAAAGTAAATTTGGAAGAATGTCTGTAATGAAGTATTCCCAGAATCAGTGTTTGACTCTGTGATAAACTTAACAGATCATATTTGGGGTATGACACTTGATTCCAGGTACCACACACAAAAAAAAAATTATTAGTGCCTTCCATTTTTATATTACTGGCATTTACAAATTATATCACCCCAAAATGTTCCAGATATTGAACTCTTCAACATAACAAAGAAAAATATTTAAGCAAAAACAACCAATATATGACTCTTCCTGAAATGGTAAGAAACATTCACCCCCCTCTCACTCCTGTCCCTCTCTGCAGAAATAAAAGAGATATTTTTGTTGTGTGTTCTTTGAAATCAAGATTCGTTATTAGGAAGACTCAAAATATGATTTCCTTTTATTGTTCTTTTCATTTATATTATTGTATTTTTGTGCATAATATTCTTCAGAACAGAAATGTTCATTTTATTCTCCATCATTCATACACCTCTCCTCATTTTTCTCTGAATTCCTCATTTTCATGATTTCTTATTGCAAAACATTATTATTTTGAACAGGAAGAGGAAAAAGAGCTTGATTTCCTTTTGGAAAATGCAAAATTATTTTTTAATCCTATTAGGATCACCTTTAAAAAGTTGGTGTAGAAAAAAGGTCTTTCATATAACATAGACATTCTTACAACATAGCTTGTTCAGCTACTCCCCAGTTGATGGGCATTAATTTGATTTCCAGATCTTGTCTAAACAAAAGGCCCTGCTCTGGGTATTTTGTTATACACTGGAATTTTACTTCGGGTTTTGGCCTAATAGCAGATACCTGACTCAAAGCTTGATCATTTTACTGAATAATTCCAAATTATTTTCAGAACTCTTGAAATAAATCAAAGATCTACAAATAGTATATTAGTGTTCCTATCTAACACAATCATTCTAAGTAGAGTTTTTTTTTTTTGCTTTTAGCCACCTTTGCCATTTTTTATATGTGACATAAAATTTAAGTTGCATTTGCATTTATTTTATCACTAGTGAAATATTTTATAAGGTCATTGCTAATTAATGATTTATCTCTTAAATTATTTCCATCATATTTTAAAAAGGACATTGAGTAGAGCAACAAGGTCCTTGAGATCATGAAAGAAATGAAGACCAATCAAATGAACCGAGATTGGATGATTCTTAGACTGGAGAAGAGAATATATAGGGCAAGAGTCTTTAATGTTTTGTGTCATGGATGCCTTTGGCAATCTAATGAAAACTATGGTCCCTTTCTCAAGATAATTTTTAAATATGCAAAATACAATATAGAAGATTACAAAGGAAACTATTTATATTGAAATATAGCTAAATATAGCTATCTGTTTTATATAGTGCATGTATGGGGTGGGGGGGAGAGTTAGATTCATCCTAACATCCCTGGTAAATATTCAATTTGGTCATGATACAGTATCTCTTGGAAAAATTGTTGTAGTTTTTTGATAAAATTTTGTTTAAATTTTTTGAATTGATATTTGTGTATGTATATGTGTGTATATACATATACATACACATATACACACATACACACACATATAAAATCAATGAGTTTTGGTTTGTGTAGTTTTCCCTGGTTTATGTATCAGGACTATGTTTTATAAAAGGACTTTGGCATGCAGTTTATTTTTTTGAGAATATTTTATGAAATATGAATACTGATCGTTCCTTACAAGTTTGATAAAATTCTCCTGTGAATCCATTAGGACCAGGATTTTTTTCTATCGTAGTTCTTTTATATTTAGCTCTAGTTCCTATTCTGTGGCTAGACTGTCTCTTGGATCTTCTGTTAATGTGGCTATTTTATGTATTGAAGCTATTCCTCTATTTAGTCTTCTAAGGTTTGTTAGCACGTAACTATGCAAAACAGGTTCCAATAATGAAAATTTCATCTTGTTTGCGATATTGTTAATTTTATTGTTATTTTTAATTTGGTAGACTAAAGATTTATAAAATTTTAGTCTATTCAAAGAAATAACTTTTAATTTTATTATTTCTATAGTTTGGCCTCTTGTTTATCTTTTTTCTCCTCTAATTTTTTAATATCTCTTTTTTCATTTTTATTTTTAGTTTAACTGTCAATATTTGCACTTTTAATACATCTTTAGTTCATTAACCCTCTCCTTTTTCTATTTTGTTAATGGGATATTATTTTGTTACAGGGATATGATTTTCACCCCCCAAGGACTGCTTTAGCTGCATCCTAGAAATTTTTGTATGCAGCTCCAGTATTTATCACTTTAACTTAATTATTGCTTGAATGATTTATTTTTTGACCCAATCATTATTGAGGATGTCATTGTTAACTTCCCACATGGGCTTTGGTCTTTTTTTAGACTCTGGATGGATTATTATTTTTACTGTCATCATCTGTAAAAGATTTGTTTACTATCTTGCTTTTTTTACTTTCACTTTTAAAATGTATATCTGTGTGTGTATATAGATATAAATATTGGACTGCTAAATTATTATATATGAATATATACACATATATGTATGTATGTGTATATATTTAGAATACATAAAAAGTCTTTTAGTTCTAGATTCTCCAGTGTTTTATTCAATTCTATATTTTCTTCTTTGTTTATCTTTCTGTTAGACATATACAAAACTGAGGGAGGGACAATTGAAATCTCCTACCACTTTACATTACTAAGTCTACTTGGAATTTAATCAAATTTTACTTTATGAATAAACATGCTAAGGCATTAAGAGTATATAAGTTTTATATTGATATTGGTTTGTTGACTCTTGTTTTGTTGGCTTTTCCTTTGAGTATAATGTTATTTCGTTGTTTATCCTTTTTTTAAATTTTTTGGGTTGGTTTTTTTTTTTTGGTTTTTCCTTAGTCTGATAACATGATTGCCCCTTCTGATATTTTGAATTCCCACAATGCATAGTGATTTTTTCCAGCTCCTCATTTTTATTCTGTGCTGATATTAACTTTATAAGTGTGTTTCCTACAAGGAACAGATTGTGGAGTTTTGTTATTTATCAAATTTGTCATTTTTTTCATCTTATTGGATTATTTGATACCTTTTACACTTAAATTTATGAGTTAGTTTTATATTTCCTTCTATTTTTCTCTAATAATGTTTTCTATTCATATTTCTATTTTCTTCCTTTTTTTCTTCATATGTGATCACAGTGCTTTTCCCCATTAGCTGTTTTACCATATTCTATATTAATGTAACCTTCAGAGCCAGCTAAATGGTGCAAGGGATACAGTGCTGGTCCAGACCTCAGGAAGAGCTAAGTTAAAATCTAGGTTCAGACACTTACTAACTTTGTGTTGGACAAGTCACTTTACACCTCTTTGCTTCAGTTTCCTCAAGTGTAAAATGGGTATAATAATGGGACCTACTTTGAAGGGTTGTTGTGAGGATGAAATGATATAATATTCGTAAAGTGCTTAATACTTTACAACACTTAACACTTGGCATATAGTAGTTTCCATTAAATGTTATTCCCTTCCCCCTATCCTAACTGGTTCTTTCTCCCTCACTTTTGATTTCCTTTCTTTGATTATACAGCTCATAATTAACCTTTGCCTTCACTGTTATAATTTTTTTCTCCCCCAATTGCCATGAAAGCTCCCTGGTCTATGTTATCCCACAATTTTGAATGTCACTTACCTTTGGGATCTCTAATTCCCCCTTCTCCAGAGGCAAGACTAGTAGTTCCCAAACCCTATATATCATACACACTTTAAGGCCACCATCTCCCTTTACAGAATATCTCTCCTCCTCCATGGGAGCAGTCATCAGTCATATCCTTTTCAACCACTGAAATAAGATTTTGTTTGCTTTCTTCTATTTCTATCTCTCCCTTTGTCCCTTTGCCCATTCTCTTAGAGGCTCTTTTCTTCCTGACAGACTGCAAGAGTATTTTTACTTTCAGTTTCAGGCCAAATCAAATGTAGTTATCTCTTCCACATTGTGACTTTCCCCATCAGGGTTTCGATATATCACAAGTAGTCATAAGAGATCAAATGGGAATTTTGAGGAGTTTTGCAGAAGCTGCAGATGACACATGAAGGCCAGCAAACAACACAGAAAAGGTTTAAAACTCAGAAATGCATAAAATGTATGTATAGTGTTGTATAAGATCAGCATATTTTATCTTTTGATACCATAATAATTTGGACTTCTCTGCTACAAAGGGAGTGCTGAAAATTTTTATGTGTGTTTTCCAGATTGTGAGGGAGCCATGCTCTTAATTCCCATGATGTAGAAGGGATAACTGTAATGCCCTCAACTTCTTCCTTTTGTCTATTTTATGTTCCCTATTCTTCTGTAAGTTAGCAACACCAAAACATTTATTCACTGCTAAGTAGGGGTTGTAAAATTTAGTCCATAATTTCTTAGTTCTGTTTCTCCACTATCCTTACTGTTTGCCTTCCACACTCATCCCTGTTTCCTTGTATACTTTTAGAATGAAATCTCTTAATGATATTTCTGTTTTTGTTTGGTTATTGTTGTCGATGCCCAATTGTCCATGTCCAATCATATGTCCCTGTTAATTGTTGTCCTTGTCCAGCTTTATTTGTTTACCCTCCTTTTATTTCTATTCTCTGTGGTGTTTGAAAAGCTAACAATTTGTTCAGGTCTGGTTTACTTTTTAGGAATGCTTCAAATGTAACTTTTATTGAGCAGCCATCTTTTTTCATTAATGGTTAGACTTAAGTTTGCAAAGCATGTCACATCATGTTGCGTGTTGAACTCCTTTTGTTCTTTAGAACAAATTATTCTTTTCATTCTGTGTTTTTCTGGTGAATACAGAATAGTCTTATGTTTTTAGATTTTCTTTCCTCTATATTTGAAGGTCTATATCCTAGTCATATGCAGAATTTCTTTTTTGTCACTGGAATTGTTAAATTTAACCACTCTATGATTTGGAATTTGAAGCATAGGCTTTTTGTTTGTTTTCATGGGTTTTGTTGTTATTGCTTGTTTGTTTGTTTTTCCTCCTCAAGCGATCCATGAATTTGTTCCACTGGAACTTTGTTTTCTGTGTTCTAAAGTTCTGGGTGGTTCTCTTCCATCATTTCTTGCATTGCAGTTTTAAGATCTTTGGGACTTCTGGCTTCTTCTGAGGAACTCATAATCTTTAAGCAGTCTACACATCCCGCCACAAAAAAATGGGATTTAAATCTGTATTCTGCCTGTATAGGCCATGAATTCATCTTTTTATAATTCTTATTTCTCTTTTAAGCCATTTGGTAACATTATATTATGATTCTGTGCTTCCTTGGGAATCCACAGAGCTCTCTGCCTCATCAGGTGTTGATTTCTTTGTCTTGCAATATTTATTCATAGACAATTGGACTCATTTAGCTGATCTGGAGGTCATATCCCCTTCTGTTACAGTATTTTCCCTGTTGTTTTATCCACATGTGGTCAAGATCTTTGAGTTTTCTTTCTCCTGAAATTTTTGATAATTGCCATCTTTTTTTCCATTTTATTCCCCTGATACTTACTTTTTTTCTCTTTCCTCTTTGATTGAGGCTGGAGGCAGGGAGGAGGGATGCTGAACCTCAAAGATCTAAAGATCCAAAAAGGACTGATTCAGTTTCCTCCCACACTGGACAATTTGTTTCACTGTCCTCAGTCTTTGTCCAAGGTAGTTTATAGGGGGAGAGAACTAGCCCCAGCTGGATCCTTGGCTCTTTCTCTCAAGCTACAGGGAGTGCCCCAAAGTCACCCAAGCTAGAGTCCTGCCTCCTTGCCCCTTCTTTCCCAGTTTCCTGGCTGATCTCCATTGCAGCATAGAGTACTGCCACACTGCTCTTTGAGCGTGCTTTGCCTTTTGGGTTTCTGCATCATTGTGGGGAAGTAGAAGAATAAAGTTGAATTCTGTTCCAATTCCATGAGAAGCCCAGTAAAATCATTGTGCTTAGTAAGCAAAGGGAAATTATGTGAGTCCTTTAGGGGTTCAAAATTAGACTTCTCTGCTCTTCCTTCATTGGAGTTGTATCTTGTCAGGCTTTTTGGTGTCCAAGACCATTGAGATAATCAAAATTGCTTTACCTGATGCACAAAACTCCTATTTTAGAGAGGTTTGAGAAGTTGTGAATGTCAGAAAAAAATGTTTAGTCCTCCACCTTGCTAGTCACATAACCCAGAAGCTCCCAGTGGTTATGTTTTTTTTTTTTATCTACTCAATGGATTTTAAAATAACCTTTCACACATTTGTCTATAAGCCCAAAAGAAAATGTTTTATCTCTACCCAGGCTGAGGTAAACGGTTGGTGATTACTAGTGCCACCATATGTGTGTATGTATATATGTATATGTGTGTATACATATACATACACACCTGTACATATATAAACGTACACACATATATTTCTGTATGCGTATACATATATATAACATACTATATATATATATATATACATATATGTATGTGTGTGACTGTATCACAAACTGTATATATTCATCCTTACTTTTCACTATGCATTCTACAGTGGGCATTGACTTTTTCATGATAATCCACATATTTATTTTGCTTTGCTTTGATAGGACAACAATAATAATTTGCTTTGAGCCTTACTAAAAACTGAGCAGCTAGGTGGTTCAGTAGAAAGAGCATCAGCCTTGGAGTCAGGAAGATCTGAGTTCAAATCTAGCCTCAGACACTTACTAGCTGTGTAACCACCCTGGACAAGTCACGTAACCCTGTTTGCCTCAGTTTCATCATTTGCAAAATGAGCTGGAGAAGGAAATGGCAAACCACTCCACTATCTTTGCAAAAAAAAATGTATTCATGAAGACTCAGACATGACTGCAATGATTGAACAACAACAAATTAGATATTTTACAGGTAATTGTTTCTGGTAATACCGATTTTATGTTATTGGTTCAAATCAAAGATTTGAAATATTTTTTTAATTTTTTTTTTTTGCAGCGAAGAAGGCAGGGCAATTGGGGTTATGTGACTTGCCCAAGGTCACACAGCTAGTAAATGTGTCAAGTGTCTGAGCCTGGATTTGAACTCAGGTACTCTTGACTCCAGGGCCAGTGCTCTACTCACTGTGCCACCTAGCTGCCCCATGGTTTGAAATATTTTTACTTATTTTATATGATTTTGAAAATGATAATCAACTTTTGAAGCTATTGTAGCTATAGGAAATTGTGAAACCATGCTGACTGGGTCCGCTACAATTTCGTATCATCTAGTATCAACAGACCCTCTTTTCAGCAAGGAAATCATTCTTTTCTTCCCTAATCAAATCTCCTATCTCAGTCGCCAGAGTACCTGTTCCAATCCACAGGTTCATCCAGGTGAAGAAATATTCCAATTGGCACTATGGGTGGTATGATCCTTTCACCTTAGCAAAAACAACTACTGAAGATGTGGAAAATGATATTTTTGCCATCAAAATCCTTTGTGATATGAAATGGCTTAATGTCAGCAACAAATAGAGTTTCATCTGTGA